>NC_140944.1:130338607-130481107 GCF_014529385.1 Adiantum capillus-veneris
TTCAAGCAATATAATCGTCGACGCTTCCAACAATTAAGCTTCGACTCAAAGGTCAAGCTTCAACCATACACGGTGGGCGGTTCAATTTCAATTAAGCTTCGACTCAAAGGTAAAGCTTCAACAATATACGGGGCGGAGTTCGATTAAGTGCTACGATGACTCACTGCTACGACGCGGAGTTCGCTATACTTTGCACGAGCTACCAACATCAGGTGTTTTTTTTGAGTACTTCTTACACTCCACTGTGTAGCCATGGATTCGGATATCAACATGACATTCGATTTTGAGCAAAGTACTCCCGATCCTGCCAATGACGGCTCGCGGCCGGATACTCTCAAGGAGAGTACCCGCGACGCTACGGCACGAGAAGATACTTATGAATTGCTCGACATTCAAGAATTTCGTGCACTTCAGACACGCATGACAGTCATGGATGAAAATTTTAAGGCTTTAAACGAAAATGTTACTAAACTTTCCACTTTAGTCATTCAATTGATGCAACAGCAGGCTAAGAGTCCGGCTGACACCCACATGCATGAGCACGTTGCAACACAAGGGCAAGGCCCAATTACTGAAACACTGCATACTCTCACTGCCAAAGAGGTAGATGATTTGTTGAAGAATTTCAAACCACCAGTTTTCAAAGGCGAAGACCGGGATCGCAATAAGGATGCAGTGAACATCTTTCTCAGTAAATGGGATGGAATTCACGCCTTACGACGAACTCCGGATGCAATAAGAGCTCTGCAAACGAGCTTAACTCTGGAAGTCAAGGCCTACAAATGGTGGATGTCTCTCAAGGAGAAGAACATCATACCACAGAGTTGGAAAGCCTTTGAATCAATGTTTAGCAAGGAAATTTTGCCTACAAACGAGGCCGATCGGAATTGGACCGCTTGGGACACGTGTTCCATGCGCCAATTTCCGTCACTCCTTGAATATATCTCTCAAGTTGGAAGGATTGGATACCTTTCAACAAGTACGAGGGTTCATACGAGGTCTGACTCTAGAACTTAAGAAGTATGTCAAATCCCAGGACCCTAAAACACTTGAGGAAGCCATAGTGAAAGCACATATTCATGATGACCCTGATGATAAGAAAACGTGCCTGCTAGTACACATAGTAACACACGCACTCAGTACGGGCACAATAAAAGAAAATTTATAGTTGTTAATTCATATGCATCTAAAAAACCCAAGGGGTCCAGGGGTCCTCTCTCCCCTGAGGATTTTGATAAGGCCAAGAAAAAGAAGATATGTTTTCAATGCTTATGAAGAGGCCATGGCAAAAAGGATTGTCCCAAGGGGAAATCTGCTGCCCAAGGGAAGGAGAAAGCAGTGCACACGGTGCAACTACTGCCTCTCGAGTCTTCCTCCAAGTTCTCTACAGTGGAAGTAACACACACTGAGGTGGTGCATGAATGTTGTCTCACAGCTTCCATGTGGCAAGAGACCTTTGGACCACATGAGTTAGTACATATACACGGATATCTGCAAGGGCACAAGGTGCGCATCTTGGTAGATGACGGTGCTACGCACAATTTCATCAATTATAGATTGGTGAAAAAGCTCAAACTGTCTCAAATTCTGAGTACCCACCGCTACAAGGTAGCAATGATGAATGGACATGATAGTGAAGTATGGGATACTCAATGCCGAGCTGTTCCATTGGAAGTACAAGGGTACTCTACTTGTTTGGATTTTCAAGTTAGGAACATGGAAAGGGTTGATGTGGTTCTTGGTAGGGAGTGGTTGCATAGCCTAGGACCATCACTGAAGCATAGCTATGAGCACAACAGTTTGATGTTCGATTCCCATGGCACACATGTGTTGTTGTTAGAAGAAAAGGATATACTATCATCACCACTGATTTGTACTGCCGAGCTTGTGCAGCTCGTTTCTGATAATGAAATAGAACAGGTTTTCTTGTGTTACTCATTGTCTCATTTTCTTTCTAACATTGAGTCTGTTGAACATTCATCAACACCGCATGCTTCTCTCTCCTCTATTCCACCAATTTCTAATTCTCCACAAGCAAACGTTGTTAATCAGTTACAAAAATTGTTAAAGGAATTTCAAGATGTTTTTCCTGATGATTTGCCATCAGGTTTACCACCAACACGCTCAGTGCAACATGGCATTGACGTGGTTGCAGGCTGTAAACCTGTTAGTAAACCACCTTACCATATGAGTTACTCAGAGGCTGATGAGGTGGAACGTCAGCTTGCTGACTACCTTAGCAGAGGATTTATACAACCCAGTTCTTCACCATGGGATCCGCCTATACTTTTGGTGAAGAAAAAGGACAGCAGTATGCGCATGTGCGTAGACTACCGGGGCTTAAATGCAGTTACAGTTAAGAACAAATACCCATTGCCAAGGGTCGATGAGTTATTTGATAAGCTACGAATTTTTTCAAAAATTGACTTGAGGTCAGGATATCCCCAAGTCCGTATTCGGCTTGCTGATATACCTACGACTGCATTCCAAACACGGTTTGGACATTACGAGTTTTTGGTGATGCCCTTTGGGTTAACCAATGAGCCCGCGACATTCATGACACTTATGGATAGTGTCTTGAAACCATATTTGGGCAAATTTGTCATTGTGTTCCTCGATGACATTCTAGTTTATAGTGCTTCTGAAGAAGAGAACTTACAACATCTCAGGTAGGTGTTTGAGTTGTTACATGAAAACAAGTTATATGCCAAGGAATCTAAATGTGATTTTCTCAAGGAAGAAATCATTATTTAGGGCATGTCATTTCAGCTAATGGCCTATACATGGATCAATCCAAAGTGGATACCATCCGGAAATGGCCACCTCCTAAAAATTTGGAAGAATTACAGATCTTTTTAGGCTTCGCAAGTTTTTACCGAAGGTTCGTTAAAACTATGCCCACCTTGCTGTACCTATGACGGACCAACTAAAAGACAAAGGTAAGGCTTTTCAGTGGGGTTCCGCTCAACAGTAGATTTTTGAAACACTCAAAGATGCATTAGCTACAGCTCCTTTACTGGCTATTGTAGATCCTTTGAAACCATTCGTTTTGGAAACGGATGCCACTGACCGTGCTATTGGAGTAGTCCTATTACAAGACGGACGGCCAATTGCAGTTGAAAGTAAGAAGCTGGATGCAGCTCAGCAGAATTATTCTGCTTACAAACGTGAACTCTATGCAATAGTATCTACCTTAAAGACATGGTGTCACTGTTTGTATGGTGCTCTGTTCAAGATTATGTTTGACCACGAAAGCATCAAATGGTTTACACAACAAACAAATTTAAAGGGTCGAAAAGCCAGGTGGGCCGAGATCCTTCAAGAATATGACGCCAAGTTAAGGTATCGCAAAGGCCGATACAATATAGTGGCAGACGCTCTCATTCGAATGCCAGAGATCAATTCGCTCTTGTTCACAGAACTTCGTAGTGAATTTTTAGCATCTCTCAAGGGCAAATATGAGCAAGATGAAACATACTCCAAAGTGTGGAGCCATGTTCAAAAGAGGATCCTTCTCACTCCAATGCAGGTAGTGTACAGTTAACCTCCACACCTAGTTCTCCTTTATCAAGTGATGAACTACAGCGATGGAAGCATTTTACCATCGATAATGGGTAGCCACTCCACAAGGGGAGAGTTTGTGTACCGACGGACACAGACATTCGAAGCCAAATTCTTTATGAATGTCATGCATTAGGCAAAATTTGGACTCACAAAGGGGCCCTTTAAGGAGTTTGACTTTACCTCTCTCTACCAAAACGGGCGCATGGATAATTTTTTGCAAAAAAACTCCAAAGTTGGCGGAGGTTTGATAGTTAGAATGTCCTCTTTAAGCTCTATCTACTGATATATAGCATGTCATGAGATTCCTCATATTTTAGAAGATTTTTTTTTTGATTCACTTAGATTCCGACAGAGTTGTCACATCATAGGTGAATCAAAAAAAGAATCTTCTAAAATATGAGGAATCTCATGGCGTACTATATATCAGTAGATAGAGCTTGAAGAGGACATTCTAACTGTCAAACCTCCGCCAACTTTGGAGTTTGTTTGCAAAAATTTATCCATGCGTCCGTTTTGGTAGAGAGAGGTAAAGTCAAACTCCTTAAAGGGCCCCTTTGTGAGTCCAAATTTTTCCTAATGATAGTCCAAATGCAGTGCACCCGGGGATTAGAAAAACTTATTCTCTCGTAAGATGCCAATTTTACTGGCCAGGTCTACATGGCTTTGTTCAAGCTTATATCTTGCATTGCCAAAAATGTCAAGTTAACAAAGAAGAGCGCCTGAAAGCAGGAGGACTCTTACATCCTTTGGAAATTCCCAATGGAAAATGGGAAAGTATCTCCATAGATTTTATAGTAGGTTTACCGACCACTTTATGAGGTCATGACTTAGTATGGGTGGTCGTAAACAGGTTGACTAAACTATGTAAGTTTATTCCGACCAAATCAACGGTTAAGACACCAAAACTAGCAAGATTATTTGTGGACAATCTATACAAATTGTATGGGTTGCCAGTTAATATTGTTAGTGACCGTGACCCAAAGTTTAACAGCCACTTCTGGAGAGCTGTATTTAAACGATTGGGTACACAACTCAACCTCAGTACAGCTGACCATCCAGAAACAGATGGTCAAACGGAACGGGTTAACCAGGTGCTAGAGGATATGCTAAGAGCATACGTCAGCAAAAAAAAGACAGACTGGGAAGAATACTTACCTATTCTCGAGTTTGCCTACAACAGTTCTAAGCATGTCACAACAGGCTTCAATCCTTTCATGCTCATGTACGGGTTTCAATTTAGGTCACCAGTTACGGTGGGGTTGGCAACCGAAAAACTCCAACAGGTTAAGGATTTTCTCCAAGACCACATGGATATGCTGAAACTTACTCGTCAGAACGTCCGACAAGCACAAGATCGGTATAAGAAATACGCTGATGAGAAACGTCGGCAAGTTACCTTCGAAGAAGGGGAGGAAGTATTTTTACGAGTGCCAGAACATTCAGAGAGTCTGAAAACTGGACCAACACCTAAATTATCTCCCCGATATTGTGGGCCTTTCAAAATACTCAAGCGAGTTGGTGATCGTGCCTACAAACTACTACCATCACACTCTTGCATTCATCCGGTGTTTCATGTAAGCCGGCTACGAAAGCGGTTACATGGAGACGACAACGTCATTGACCAACAGGTTTTGGTTGATTACCTTGAACCTCCTACGTTATCGCATGAACCTGAACGTGTTATAATTTACCATGAGTTGCGTACACGCCATCATATACGACAACAAGACTTAATCAAGTGGAAAGACCGAACTGAAGAAGGTGCCACTTGGGAAAACATTAGTGTTCTTAAGAAGAAGTTTCCCACTTTTGTTTTCGAGGATGAAAACTCTTCTTTAAGGGGGGAGTAATGTCAGGACAAGAGTCCTGTACCGTAAGAACTAGGATAGTCATGGACTACGGCCAAGGGTCGGGCTAGGCAGTGTGGACAGGGGATCTGTCTAGGGCAAGGGGCTAGGAGCCCGCCTATATAAAGGGAGGTTGCGAGGAGGATCCTAGAGTCTAGTTCCTAGTTCTTACAGATATTTGGGTCCCTACTCTAGTAGAGGTCCTTTTCAAGGTGCCACGAGGTGGCTCCCCTATCAATCGATGTATCTTTGGGTGATGGAGACATCATCAAGCATGATCAGAATATGTAATTTGTTGGTTAAGCTAATATAACACACTCACCATCGTGAGTTTTGCAAAAAATAGGCCTTCTTTTATTAAAAGTAAATCATTAGAGACTTGAAATCTAAAGTATAACCAATAAATCAAAAGCAATGATACATGCTTAAATATAAATTTTAAACTTCAAAATATGACATCACATTAGTACCAAAATATAAAATATAGACATGTAAAATTGATGTGTAGATCAAATATTTTCTCTCTCTCTCTCTCTCTCTCTCTCACATTCTCATGGGAGGCCTTATGAGAAATGTAGTATTAGTGACTAAACTAAATGTCATATAAAAAAATAGATCACACATATTTGCTTACTGGCTCTAAACTAAATGTCATATAAAAAAATGGATCACACATATTTGCTTACTGGCTCTAATGTATTACTAAAAATTAAAAGGTATTACTAATGGCTTCAAAAAATTTAAAATCCCTAAAAACTAGAAGATTCCTTCAACACATGCTAAATAATGAATCATAATTGGGTCCTTCCTACTCAATGGGGTCTGCCCTACTATTGGCAAAGTGTTCATCTTTGTTTTGCCCTTGCCTTGCTGCCAACCGACCAGTGGCATTGGCGCCCTTTGCATAATCTATGAGCAACATTAATGTTCTTGTGCACACCTCTTGTTGCCCTCTACCATTACAGCTACGTGTACAACCCGCCTTGTCCTTATTGCTTGCAATGGTCCAAGCCAGCTCTATCAGCACCCACCTTGGCCCCATACATTGTTAGGCCTGCACATTGTCGTCGTGCTCGGAGACTACTTCCATACTTGATGCCCTTACTCAAGGCTCGATTACATCCACCATTTGCTCTTGGTCTCGACCTACCCATGTTGTTGTCGATCCATGCTATCTATTTTCATGCCCTTCTTTGTCGAGCCGCCGTTGGTTTCTTCAAAAGTGCCGATCGGTAGCAAATTTAATAGTGTTTTGTAGTGTGACTGGCTCTACTTGGAAACAAATTATTTTCTTTCAAATTATTATTTCTATGGTTGTTGCCGCTTGGATTTCTAAGGTTTGCGTGTCACATCCCTCACAGCGTTTAACAGCTATGTCTTATGGCCGTCATAGGCTCGGAGCCGACCAGAGGGTTTCTTGTCTCGTCGTTGTGTACACTACTTGCATGCATGAGCTCATAGCCCTTAGCTCCTCTGTCTTTGTGGCCGTCACAGGCTCCGAGCCCACTGGAGGGCTCTCTGTCATCATCATTACTCTACTTGCATACATGAGAGAGAGAGAGAGAGAGAGAGAGAGAGAGAGAAGAAGAAGAAGAAGAAGAAGAGGGTTTTAACGTCGTAGGAAACTATCTCAAGAGACCTCAAAAGATCTATCTGACATTAGATAGAGAGAGAGAGATATCTACAGGGAATGAGCTAAAATGGCGTGTATAATTATTCGTTGCCGATTGATCTCCCAAAAATGACTCGCATGACCTTTCTAAGGTTTCCATTCTACTTTGCTTGTTGCTCGAAGCTTGTGCACGGCCACTCGTTGCCCATCAAGCAACATCATTAAGTATCCAGCACTCCCATAGTATTTTGCCCCAACTTTTCAGCATCGCATTCATTTTTATGATTTCCTAGCCTTTGCATCGTGAAGAAATCTCTATGTTTTTCAACAAAAATACTCCTTTAAAAAAAAATCAGGAGAACCTTGATCAAACCCCTCTCCCTCTTCCCCTTCTTCGATTTCTTTCCCATTCCATCTCTCCTCTCCCTCTTTATTCCTTCCCCGTCTTCGATTTCTTTCCCATTCCATCTCTCCTAAAGTAATAGAAAGATTTTCCTTTTTTCTGAGATGGGGATAGCTACTGGCTCTATACTACTGGAAGGACGTAAAATAAAATCCATTATTAGGTGGACATATTCCCTCAGATTCCCTCGCTTCGCAGGTTACGGCCTTGCTTCTCTCTGCGCTCATCGTCTCCAACCTCCCCATCGTCACCTCACAGCCTTGTTGCCTTGAACCCCCAATACCTCCTTCTCCATCATCTTATGTGACACCACAAACCACAGCTCCGCTCCAGTCCTAACAAGGCACACTTCTCCAACGACTCAAACTCGCAATCTCCCAATGAATTCTCTCGCCAATTGCGTGAGGTCACAGATCACATCCCTTCCTCACTTACACTCAAACGTCTTGCTGGGATCTTCTTCACTTGCACTCATCGAATCCATGCCGGCCTCCAGATATTATTCATATATGGTGTGGGTCGTTCACATCCTCTCGCTGGCTTGTGGCATCGGCATCAACGATGTTTGCAGGCAACTACAACAATCGCTGGGTCTCGTTCGCTTGTGGAGCGCATCAAACACACAGAGAGAGAGACAGACACACACACATAGATAGAGAGAGAGATGAAAAAGGAAAGAGCCACAAGTTTTTCCAGGTGGCTTACTCCTCTCGTCTTCACTTTTTCCTTCCAACATAGACCCTTCCCTTTATCTCTTCTAACTAATGCCATGATTTTATGAATTTCCATCAGCTGGCACCCCCTACTACTCCCTACTACTGGAAGGACGTAAAATAAAATAGTTAGATACTTGAAAGATGCCCCTCTCTTATTTGCCTTGGCACTCAAGGCTGACGTGCCCCTCCCGCCTGGAACTCGCGAGCACCACAGCTCCCCCTACCACTCAGAGCTGGAATTCCTCCTTCCTAGCGAGTCTGCATCGCAGCTCCCCCTACGACTCATAGAGCTACACCTACAGTCATGTTGCGAGCATGCTTATTGAGGACTGTAATGACGCTAGCAACAAGTGCCACAAAGGTTGCCCCACTGGATTTCCGGCTCTGCATAATGTCAGCTAGGTTCCCAATTCGCCTTGGGAACCCAGTCTGCTTCTCTGCCATACATGATAGATAGAATACATAGAAACCCTTGCGCCAGAGTTGGCCCATCCACTGATTTGTACCAAAGCAACAAGCGGCGCGTACCAACTCATGCTTGTTCCAATTTGATGCATAAGACTCCAGCTGCTTTGCAACCAAGGCAAGCACTGGTTCTGAGACAACATACTCGATCTTCCAGGCGACATGGCCTGATGCACATTCTCACGCACATCCACGGGCCCACGACTGACAGCTTCAATACGATGATTAACATCCCCACTGGTTTGGGCCCCAATGGAATACAAATAATAGCATCAAAATCGTCGTTCGACATTCCTCTGTCAAATAAAGGCAGACACCAGATTCCTCTTTCAAATTGCCAAAGGAAGAAGCGCCCAAGGAGAACCCATCAGATTCCTTCCAGCCAGGCACAAGGAGCCATTATTCATGGGAAAGGACACTAAGAGTCCTTTCCCGGTCGTCGAGAGTCGGGAGGAGGGGGGCCTGCAGTGAAGCCTGAGCAGACTGAGAGCAGGTAACGACGCACGCGATTGGCCAGACAGTTTAGCGACAGTTTCAAATTTCCGGCGCTGATGTGGCAGCAGCTCAACACATTCCGCCTGCTGAGTTGGAGGTCCCTCGTCGTCCGACGGCTGGGTAAATTCCGTCTGCTAACATGGCGTGCATCCAAGCCTTGCAGCACCACATTCCGCAGAAGAATGTGCAGTAGATGGAGGGCGTAGATTGACTGCCCCCCGACTCCCGACCTTGACGAAGTAGATCAAAATAGGAAAGGAGGAGCATGGCTTCCACGTCGCCTGCCTCTAGAGTCCCCCTTTTAAGTCTTTTAAAATTTTTTGGGAATCTTCTTATGATTCTCACTATTTAAGCATTTTCCTCAGCTAGGTACCCCCTACTACTCGCTCTATATTGCATTCATGAATTAATTTTCGATGAAGATTCCTACAATACTTCAACTTTTCAAGACTCTAACAATATTTGCACACACTTTGGAGTGTCTGTCTTTTCCGCTCCACAAACATCTCCTCGGGCGACCCCTCACATACATACCGACAACAAGAGAAAAAGAGCAGCACACGAGAGAGAGAGAGAGAGAGAGAGAGAGAGAGAGATGCAGGGCTAGTAAAATACATTTATCCTAACCAATCAAAATAAGAGGAAACTTGAAATTCTTTCGTTTTTTAGGTCAAAATTTAAAGCTTTTGCCGATAATTACACTAAGATTTATGTAAATTTATCGGTTTTCTTAAACAAAATCTAATCGGGATTTTATAATTTCAGTCGATTAAAATACACTAGAGTCCTAGTGCTAATAAAAAACCTAGGTTTAGTGTAACTCCACCTACAAATTTTGAGATTTACCTCTAAATTTTATAGTTGAAAGTGAAAAAACCTCCAAAATTTGAAAAAAATTAGTGTAAATTGGTATAAAAACCTTCAGATTTAGTCGGTTTACCTCAATTGTTTGTAACTTGTAGGTTTGACAAGTTTTTGGGAAAAAGTTTTTTCCGAGCACTACGTGACTAGACCCCGGTTTTTTTCTAGCACTGTGCAGTAACAATACTTTAGACTTTAACAATATTTGCACATGCTTTCTGGTGTATCTGTCTTTTCCGCTCCACAAACATCCCCTCGGACGACCTCTCACGTGGATACCGACAGCAAGAGAGAAAAAGAGCAGCGGACGTAGCCCTGCACCAAAAGAAAAAGAGAGAGAGAGAAGTCCTGAAGGAAGAGAGAGACACTAGAGTTGTCTCGACTCTCGCTCGTCGACGCACGCACACTTGCAACAGAGAAAGAGAGAGGCTCAATACCAGTACACCGCCACCAGCTATGTCGCATGGAGCATCACCTCTCTCCTACTCGTCCTTGTTGTGCACCATCGTTCGAGAACGCTCCTTCCAATGCTCCTTATGTCTCCTTTGAGGCAACAATATTCAGAGCCATTGCACCTTGGCTCCCTCTACTCTTCGCTCTATCACTATGTGCTCTTGGTTTGTCACACCTCAAGCTTTGTTCATCTTTTGCCTACAGATCGTCACACCTATTGCTGCTCACGAACGCCCCTCTGCGCCAATTGCAAAGAAGGAAGACTCTCTCTCTCTCTCTCTCTCTCTCTCTCTCAATCTGTCTGCGGCTTCACCCGCACATGGCGTTCTCGACTCTAATTTCCAATGATGGCAACCCTCCCTCGCCAACCCTGATCATTCTTGCACACTGAGCCCTGGGCCAGATTCTGAAGGCTTGTCATTCTGACATGCTCCGTCGTAATGGCGACGACACTCACACCATCTCCTCCCACTGGCATTAAAAAAACTCTCCGTTTGTCACTTTGCCTTCATTGCACACGTCATGTCTCTTCCTCTTTCCTCCACGTGGAGTCTCTCCACAGTGAAAGGCGCAGAAAGAGCATCCACCCAGATTTCACTTAATGGAGCACCTCAAACAAAATTTAGACGTTTTTTTCTTTTTTTAAGTGCTTAGTTGAACTTGAATTGCATTAATCACAAAAAGTTACAAACAACCCCGACATATCCTTTGCACAGGGAACTCGATAAAAAATACGTCGCAAGGGACACACCTCCCCAACTACTCTTCCTTATTAGGCTTGCAATTTTTATTCCTTTTACAAAGGAAATTCCACCAATATGTCCATACGATTTTCAAAAAAGAAAGTAGGTGGCGAATCTTGCATAGATTTCGATGATCAAGTTGAAATTTAAAAAAAGGGCGACGGGAGCACATGCTGAGAGGAGGTGCAACATCTTTTTTTCACATTGAAGGTAGAAGACGGCAACTGCAATAGCAGACGGCTGAGGTGGTTAACGATGTGACCACTGGTACGACTCGCTTGGGTTCGAATCTGAATTCGTTGTATGAGTTTTGCTTGCCCTCTGCGCTACTGTCGAACAACGAACAGATCTAGCAAGATTCGCATGTAATAAAACAATGAACCCACCAGTATGTACCCACCAATATGACTCCAAAATAAAATTTGTGTTAAGAGGTTCAAATTCTTTTGAAAGAGTAACGCATTTCTGAACGGCCATACTGCTCTCAATGCTTTAGCTCTTACTATGCATATGTCAGTCCATAGATCCACATTGTCAATGCGTCTAGAGTCCATAGCAAGGTCGCGTCTGAAGAAGAGAGTTTCCGGATGTAAGAACACCCACCTGCAAACAATGTCCTTGAAGTTTTTGATTTCGGACACCCCATAATAGGTGTGTGAGGGTTGCATTCGGGTGCTCACATCTGACACAAGTGCTTTGCTTTTGCCTTATCTCCGGTTGGCATGAATCCAGAAAGAATCTTCCAAAGGAATACTTTGTCTCTCTCTTCGCATTTAGCTTTCCATATGTTTCCCACTACTTGAGACCATTTGCTTGCATCCCACTTTTTAGACTAGTTCATGTTCAGGTGTTCAATCCAAGCTTCTGAAGCGCAAAGCTTTTCATAAATCGATTCAGCTTTGGGCGAGAAAACAATCTTTATCCATGCCACTTTCAATCTAAAATGTTATATACAAAATGTTATGATAGCTTTGAGGGATGGGCAATTTGACATCCATAACACCTAAATTATAAATAGATTTCGTCCTCATAATCTCGTGTATATTGGATAGAAGGACCTCTCGAAGGAATTAGCAAGACGTATGAACAAATATTTTGTAAGTGAATATCACGTTGTCACTAATTTGAAAGGTACTTAAAAGTGATGACAGTGGACCATCATTATGATTTTTTGGAGTGGCAAGACTTTCCGTTTGATTGTCTTGAACAACCTGGAACATTCCACGTACACAACGAAACATTCTAGGGGCTTTTATGGGAGTCAAAATGACCTAGAAATGTCCTCAAACAACAAACTTAAGGACCAAATAAAGGTTGAGATCATGGAAACATGGACTAAAAGTATCCAAAGTTGCTCCATCCTTGGCTTTCCAAGCTTAGAGATGGAGCCCAATATACGTTTTGGAGAGAAGTTTCCACATTAAAGGTGAATAATGAAGGAATGTCCAAGTCGGCACATTTCTCGAGACAACGCCAACTTATATTGGAAGGATGAGGACCAACAGGTCTTGTAACATAGTCTGAATTAATATAAAAAAACTCATGGTTAGTAGAGTCTCAAAAGCTATGTGTAATGATCCAATGCCTATCATCGAGACACGGCTTGATTGGAAAGCATGGTGTTGACCCAACGATAGAATTTTTGCTCTTCCAAGCTTTCGGAGCTTATAGCTAGATGATCTCAAAGCGGATTGGTTCACTCCACTCAACAAATTGTGCATGATCAGAGAAGTTAGTTTTGAGATCAATCAGAGAAACCAATCAGAGAACTTAGTTTTGAGAGGGAGAAAATTTTAGAACCAAACAAATCTAGTGTGCTCACAAGTTACTAGATACTACTTTCTAGAGCAGATTTGGAGAGCTTGGAGCCTATAGGTCTTTGAAAGACAGCTAGCGGTAGCTCAATTCAATGATATCATGCGTGAAAGCATTAAGCTTATTCCTTTGACAAGATCTAGATTAGCATCGAGTGCTCAAGCCGAAGAATGGAATGATGCTTTAATGCACGTTGGTTACTCAGCCTATGTCCTCTACGGGTGAATACATCGTGGATCTTCGATAGGAGTGGTTGGATAAGAGAGTTCAAGGTCTCCTCCACCCTTTGGAAATGTTGTGCCCTACTAAGGGAAATTCCTTGAGCATTTAACACGTTTTTTGGGATCAAAATACCGACGGGTAACTCAAAACAAATCGCATTATGCTATTGCAAGTGCGCTAGCATAGGGGTACGAGAACCAAGGCAATATGTAAAGCCGAGAACTTCGAATTAAATTTTCACACAAAAAGCATTCCAACGTTTGGAACTCCAAGGTGAGATAAGCGAGATTAATTAAAGACCCTTGGAAATCAAGGTGTAATGAGGGTATCTTGGGTATCTTGCTTACATTTTGGGGGGACAATACAAAGGAGCGAGTATGAGGATAAATGAATCTAATTTTGATTTTACAAATGAAGCAAGACAGTCAACAACTCTTGCGCTAGAAGATTTAGAAATTTTCTCATGTAGGAAAAGGGAGCCTTTTTGAGTGTTTTCCATACAATGCATAACATCATGAGCTTCTGCTCGGGAGGCACCGCATACCTAGCTAGGTACGATTGAGGTAAGGGACCGCCAACCCCCCCACCGGACCGACGGTCCCCTACCCCAATCGTACCTAGCTAGGTATGTTGTGCCTCCCTCACAAAAGCTCATGATGTTGAGGTAGGTCATAATGTGGGAATAATCGTGAGAATTTGTCCAAAACTTCTTGTGAATTGCTTCTAGCGACTCTTTCTCCTCTCTACAACTCTGTGATATATTGTTACTAGATGTTGGTGGTTTGTGTGTAATGGCAAGCTGAAAGCAGGAACCTAGGCGTGACATGTTTGAAAAGAGGAGGTTGGATGGGGTCTGGTTGATGGGGTAGGTTCAATCTTGCTCCTTCCATCACCTAGGCCTATAGCCAGCAATGTGTATTCATTACAGGTGTCCATTTTGACAATGGTGTCCATTTAGAAAGAGCCACGTGTAGGAGCATGAATTATAATTAGAAGCCTGTCTATTTATAATTGAAAAGGCAATTTCACGATGACGAAGGAAAGGGGACTAGGGAAGATATAACATGATTCATGGTGAGTCCCTTACCTCGCCGCATTCTTGAGCGTATGTACCAGCTAGAACTCGTTCCCACCGTGAAGTTGTTTCAGCTGCCTTCTCGTCTATCTTGCACAGCGGCATCGCTAACGCCGCCTTCGTGGGAACACATATTTTGGCCACAGAACTTTGGCCCACGGTCAGGGCGATGGAGATGAATCCCACCAGCATCAACTCTGCACTTAATTAGCCAGTTCACCATGTGGAGGGAGAGAGAGAGAGAGAGAAGAAGAAGAAGAAGAAGAAGGAAATGTTTTCTATCACAGGTATAATCTAAATATGCAGAGACCAAGAGTACCCACCATCTTTGATCCTGTGAAATGCTGCTTGCAGGGATATCTGCTTGTATTTTACTAGGAGCTGCCCAAAACACGTCAATTATTAGTATAAGAGAAAGACGAGAGAGAGAGAGAGAGAGAGAGAGAGAGAGAGAGAGAGCTTACATGCTCGGCTAGCTCGATGGCTTTCTCAAAGAAAATGGAGATGGCAATAAACATGAAACAAGTTAGCGCAATGGCCCATGTGGAACTATTCAACAGACTGGCTTCACCCTCTGCGGCCACAGCCATGTTCTTCTGCGCAGAGAGAGAGAGAGAGAGAGAGAGAGAGAGAGAGAGAGAACTGTGTCTGAGAGAGAGGGCTCCAAACCGGGCTGTTTACTAAGTACTGCAAAGCGTTTCTTCATTGTTTTAATAGGCTATGGCATTGACGTCAAAGCTCAAGTGCATTTGTAGGCGGCCAGTGTACACGCACGAGATTACAGCCTAGATATGTTCCCATGAATGAAGAAGGAGACCTCAAAGATGTATCCGACGAGTTTTGAACTCAAAGCGTCTATGATACAAAGGTTTTTCTTCGTATTTGCACACGTACACACTCACAAGAGAAGAGGAGACCTCAAAGATGTATCCGACGAGATTGAACTCAAAGCATACTTTGTGATACAAAGCTTTTACTCGGCCTAGTTCCTCTTCGTTTTTCCACACGTACACACTTGCAAGAGAAGCGAAGTTTCAACATTGTAGAAACAATCCCAAGAGTCTTCAAAGATTTAGCCGACAAGTCTTGAACTCAACACACATCACTCACAAGAGAAGTTGTAGGATAACCAATCTACCACACTTATGTCATAGATGTGTGTGTGTGTGTGTGTGTGTGTGCGCGCGCGCGCGCGCGTGCGGGCACGCTCGCGTATGACAGAGAGGCTTACCAAACAGTGAGCGAACATTCTCAAGCAAAGAAAAAACCGAGTGACTTTCTCACAAACATTGAGCTTTGTTATTAGCAGCAACTCATATGGCATTCTGTCAATGTTGCAAAAACAAAATATGTTTTATGAGTTTTCTGGGCGTTTTACACATTACACAATAGACTCTAAGTATAGCAAAATAGGGCCAAAATAAAGGTTTGGACGGGGAGTTGGGATTGTTCAAAGCTATGGCGTCCTTTTTTCTGCGGAGAAAATCAAAGGACGATGTGTGTAGCCACATCGACAGACTGCCCAATCCCTTTGCAATGGAGGAACATGTATAGAAGTGTATAAAGTACCTAAAATACATCTCGAAAAAAGAACTCAAAGCTTTCCTCACTATATATTGAGAAGACATCTTACTTAGTTGACTATACGTACATGTAGCCATCCGTGCCGCCATGGACGACTACAAGTAGTGTAAATTGGGGGATAAAACGCAATCAAAAAGTGGTCCAGGTGCTTCAGACGAAAGTATCCCCAGTTCTTGTGCACTTTATTTGTTGCCTCCCCAGCTGATGAGTCTAGTTTAGCAAAACAGGCTTGACCAAAAAGTTCACTCAATGGTCTACCATGCTCTCTCTCTCTCTCTCTCTCTCTCTCTCTCTCTCTCTCTCTCTCTCTCTCTCTCTCTCGTCTTTGTAGATAGGTGATTTGAGAAACCTCTGTTATGGAATTGATATTTTATTATTTACTGCAACTGACAGGTGGAAAAGACTGGACCGATCTAGGCTTATGCGAATGGAAATATATATATTGTACAATTTATTATTCAAGTGCTCTTTTATGAGCTTTGGCCATTTATAACCGTCCAGCTAGTTTGTACTCAATTTGACCATTCAAGAAATCTATAAATGAAATACGTGCAAGAGAAAAATGGTCACTCTTGCACGGGGGGAGATTGCACCCAGTGCTTGTGTCTTCTTCTCTCCTCTCCTCCCTTCTCTCTCGCCGTGCCAGCGTAGCACTCCGCTCTAGGAGGTGCGCCTGCATGTGCTCGCTTTCTCTCTCCCACTCTCTCTCCCCCTCTGTTCATGTATGGCAGCGATTATGGTGCACAAGTTATTTGTCAGGTATACCGTTAGGTCAATTATGGCTTGCAGTATGTTGTTTTGCTATTTTGCAGGGCTCCCCGCGCTCCCATCTGTAGCAGTGGTATCAGAGCCACAGGTCATAGCTCCTGGCAAGATATGGATCGTAGAAACGGGGATCGAGACAAGCTTAGAGCTAAGTACTTTTAATTAATTACTCATCTTTGTTATTATTAGTGATCTTCATGCATCCATTTAGTAACTCTTGTATGTATTTCTCTCAGAATGCTTGAGCATTATGGAAAGGTTCACATGCATTTGAATAGTAATTTTACAGATAAATAATAATAATAAACAAATATTATAAGTTGTAATAGGTTGGCATATGATTATCCGAATCCGAGGGTTGCCAATAAAACAAGAAGGAAAGCAATTGTATATGCTAGATTCGATCTAGAGATATCATTAATAAGGCAAGATTAAAAAAAAACTGCATTGCAATTAACGGCTTCATCACCATTGTGGGAAGTAGAAGAGAGTTAAGCTAATAGGTATGTGAATCCGATGGGTAGAAGTAGGAGGAATCAGAGAAAATTGAGCATGACACAATCCTAAGAGACCTCGAAACATTTCGGGCTGCGTTGGAGGTGCAATTCAATCTTAGATAAGAAACAACCCCAAGTGACTCCAAAAGTCTCACAAAACATTAATTCAAGGGAGCTGGATGTCATCCTGCATACTGAGCAAATACGGCCCTTCGTGAGGGATGGAACGCAGTCAACCTACGGGTGTGGAGCGTAGCTAGTGGTGCCATTATTGGCAGCATCACTAGGCGGCCCAGCATGGCCAGTGGTGATGACAAGCGATAAGAATTATGCTTGCCCGTAGTAGCACAACAATAGTAGCCGTTTGACGTGGTCGTTGTAGTGTACCATTGCTATTCGACAACATCAATAACATGCAGCTATTATGCATGCCCACTTGCAGTAATTCCCATGGCGCACCATTTGCTTAACATGAAACTGCCCAGTTCCCACCACCAACCACTCGCTTCTCTTGCTCACCTTCATGCAACCACCCAACCCTCACATGAGTACTCTCCCTAGTATTTCTTGTGGCAACCACACACGCTCAGTCTCTCTCGACTCCTGCTACCAACCACCCTCAAAAATCTCTCTCCTTCTCATCATGCAGCCTGATGGTATTCGTTGTCTCACTCCGTTGAATAGTCATAGCCTCCACAACTGTTTCTTTCTTTTATCATCTCTCAACCCTCACTCGACTCCCTCTCACCAATCACAGTTGCCTCTCGCATGCAATTTGCAGCCTGGTAGCTCTATGATATCTCCTCCTAGATATTGATTGTACGAGGTTCTCATCATCTCTCTTACCTCATAAACAAAAGATCGATTCTCTCTCTATTTTTCTATTGTCGCCAGCATATTCTAGCTAGGCATTTCTGTGGCTCTAACCACTCTGAGGGACGTGGACCTACCCCTGATCCCAACCAATGTGGACAAATCCCAGCCATTCAAAAATCTCTCTCCCGTCATCCGAATGTTTTTCTTTGTGCCCCCTATTCGTCACACACACATACCCAACTTACCCCAAGCATGGCAGCTGTGCGTTCCGACATCTCCAACCCACTGCAGCTTGCTGCTTGTTGAAATCTCTGTCTGGTCTACTCCAGGCCTGCCAAATTTCAAATCAAGACAAGTATGCTCACGATGATAAGCTATTGTTGAAAGGTGCAGCTTACTCATTACTCAAATGCGTTCATTCAACCTGGAGCACTGGCCATGGCTTTATTCTTAAAGGCATATCTCTTAGAGCACATGGTAGGAAAGCAGCAGGTGCATCGGCCTGGTTGTGCGAGAGCATCTTTCCTTCTCTCTCTCTCTCTCTCTCTCTCTCTCTCTCTCTCTTCTTCGGGTGAAGCATGAGATGCATATTTTTCTGAGGCAGCTTCGCACTCCATGGGAAATCCGACAGGAGCAACCACCACCATCCGAATGCCAAACTGCAACGCTAGCCGTCAAGACGTGTGGACGTGAACGCTTTTAAAATATTAAATAGTTTTTAAAAAAGAGTTAAAAAGAATGTTTTCCATCTCTCTCTCTCTTCCCCCCTCCCAATACGCCTACTTACAGAGGCGGATATTGACGATGCTGACGACACCTTTTCTTTATTTTTTATTTCCTTTACTTCATTTTCATATGTACCCAGGCATTGGATTAGATTATTAAATTTTCATGGATTGTATCAATTTGGCCTATCTTTAATTTTGGCCTTTTGAAGACGTTTAATACGACATTTCATTTCATTCCTTATCTCTCGTCGGCCTCCCACTATGATTCCTTATCACGACGGACATTGACGAAGCTCTTTGGCGAACATTGAGAAGCTTTCTCAGATAAACGCATGTTGTCGGGCAACCACAAAAATCGACAGTGATGTTGACGATTTTTAGAATGATGCTTTTAGGGTTTTAATTTTCATCTTTCATTTTACCTCATTTTAATTTTAGTACACAGACCACATTGGATTAGATTCACATTGATTGCATCAATTTTGACTCACAATATAATTTTGGCCTTTGAAGGCGTTTACTATAACATTCTATTTCATTTCATTTCTTGCTCTTTCCCTCTCATCTGCTGCATCTCACACCTCCACAACAGAGCCCCCCCTCAGAATTACATTGATGATATGCCCCATCAACGATTAGAATGTGACTAGATATTGACGAATGGTACAAATTTGCGGTGGGTAACAACACTAATTAAGGCAGAAAGTATTTGGAACACAACTACGAAATGATATGCTGGAGAGGACCACAATCAAGCTTCATAAAGTGATCATAAGACTTAGGTTTATATAACTCTAATATCTTCAATGGATTCCATCACACTATTTGCAGAGATTTTATTTTACTTATAATATGTGGATTTTTATGGCATGATTTGCATGATCTTTTTTCGGTACATAGCACAATATTTTAAATCCTTTGCAATACCTAGCAATGTTGTTAGCATTTTATTTTCAGTTGGTTAATGTTTTAATTCGCACAAGCTGGTGCAAAATGTTCTATGCTCATACTCCTACTGTCAGCTTGCTCGGTGACCACTTTTTGCAACGACATCTAATTTCGGCTAGGCTATATTGCATGCTCTTTCTGCAATTTCTTGTATCGATCAACGTTATCAAATGTCATGCATTCTTAATTGGTGACTTACAATTGGTTGCACTTTTAAAATTTTGAAGATTTTCTAGGTTTCCTCCTCGTCGAATGGCACATTGTTATATTTTACTAGTTGCTGTATAGTAGCACTGCTCAACACCATTACCTTTATTTGGTTTACCACAATTCTTAGGAAATTAAATTATCTGTCTTACTTGACCTTAATCAAATGATTTTTTCATTTGTTACATTTCTCTAACTCATTTAAGGATTCAAAAAAAAAAACTATGCAGACCATAATGCGAGGACGTCAGATAAGTCATCTCTTTACTTTATTTTGCAAACTCATTTTTACAGCTTCCGTACTAATCTCCTAGTCATATTTTATCCACTTTTATGATACCCTTCTCCCTTGTTATCAACCAAATATCTATACTCATCTAAAACTTATTCCTTAGTGGTTGACTATACTGCCTCTATCATACAAGATTGTGCCAAACTCCTAGCTGTGTTTCCTGATACCATTCAAAGAAACAACACAGCTCTCTCGACACCATACTCAAGGACACCCATTCCAAACCCTCATGGTATGTACCTTGCATACATCACTCCTCTTTTCATATCTCATTTCTCTGCATTATGTTCTAAGCAGAATATTCAAACACTGCTAAGGTCATGCCCTCTAATTGTATTGAAAGAAGATTTGTCTATAAGCTATGCAGCTACTCATGTGAGCTACAGTGCTCTGGGATAGTGCACAACAATTTTTAAGTGCTTTGATATACTGCATTGTGATGTCAGCAATATTTCTTTTATGTCTTTCCTAGTCCATTGGTCACGCACACACAAATTCGCCGATCTAGGCAGTGTGTAGATACTCATCTTGGTGCAGATCCACCGATTTAGGCAGCATATTAGTAAACTTCAGATCTATGATTTTTAAACAATATCCAGTGCAGATCCGCCGATTTAGGCAACATTAGTGCAGATTCGCCAATTTATGTAGCACGTTTTATTGGTGTAGAATCGTCGGATGAGGCAACTGCAGAGGATGATGGAGCATTGACAGCCTCTAGCTAGTGTGTGTGTGTGTGTGTGTGTGGCCACTAGTAGGCCAGAGAGAGGGAAAAAAAAACTGGTGGATTATCTACAATTGCAGGAGGCTACGACGACACATGATGAAAAAAAAAATTGTGGTTACCATGCAGGTGAAGATACTGCTAGTTGGGACATCCCTTTTCTCTCTTAGCGCGTGTGCATGGGTAGGGCTGGTGGGTGTGGGTGCATGTCAAAAGCTATTGGGGAGTCAACACCCGAACTCTCACCCGACAGATTTCGGATAGATTCGGATGGTGTAGCTACTTGTGGTGTTGGCCATGCAGTACTAGAGTGGCACCAAGGTTGGTTGCCTGGAAAAGGCTTCAAAGCTAGATAGGGAGTATGGGGTGATGGTTGAAGATAGAGAGAGTTTGTCATGTTGTTTTGCATGCAGCAAACGAGGGGTGGGGAGGGAAAAAGGCTCGGACGACTGGTGGCTAGTCGAGGGTCCGAGAGCCCAGAGGGTTTAATGCAACCACTTTCGTAGCTGACCTCACATTAGCCGAAAAAGGCGGGCGCCCTCTGTCGAGTTGCTGAGGTTGGTGCATGGCACCTCTGGGAGTCGCAACCGTGGTTGGTCTGGTGGCCCCAAAGAGAGAGAGAGAGAGAGAGAGAGAGAGAGAGAGAGAGAGAGAGAGAGAGAGAGAGAGAGAGAGAGAGAGAGAGAGAGAGAGAGAGAGAGAACTACTATGGTTGCGGATAGATAATCTCTAATTTGCTCATATGTTGCATGGTCGTGCAAAAGAAAAGAGGCAGTTCGGTGGGTGCATGCAGGGCGTCATCAGTCATTGACGATGGAGAGAGAGAGAGAGAGAGAGAGAGAGAGAGAGAGAGAGAGAGAGAGAGAGAGAGAGAGAGAGAGAGAGAGAGAGAGAGAGAGAGAGAGAGAGAGAGAGAGAGAGAGAGAGAGAGAGAGAGAGAGAGAGAGAGAGAGAGAGATTTCATGTTGTTGCAGGTGGTGGGCCGCTAGTTAGTGGCAGAGAGAGAGAGAGAATCTGAGAGAGTCCCCTGCACACAAGCTGTGCCCATCCCTCCAACATGCCGGCAAAAAATAAAAATAAAAAAATTATACCATTCCTCCATCCAAAAGACTTGCTCTGTACAGTGCCTTCAGTCAATATCGCTCCAACTGATGCGTGAGGATGACAATAGACTGTCCAGATCTCTCGTCTATACATGCTTCAGCTACAAGCCACAGGGAGCGCGCTTGGGATTGGTTCCCACGAAGAGAATAATAAGGTGTTTTGAAGTCAAAATTAGACAGATATGTCTTGTTCTTCAGGGATTTTTCTACACGAGAACCCACTCCGGTTTCTCCAATTGCTTCTTCGCTCTTTGGATTGTCATTCTATAACATTATATATATATATATATATATATATATATATATATATATATATATATATATATATAATCCGCTTTTCATTATTCTCTTTCTTCTACAATCTCTATATGTGCTTCATTCTAATTTACCTTAATCGAGATCTCAATTGAGCTAAACACGTTCTAATTTTACATTACATCACAATCTAAGTACTTGTAATATCCTATCTAATGCTATGCACTATTCCTGTTTTTGGTAATTGAGTATCCCCATATGATTTAATTCAATTAATTTTATTATTATTATGTTTAATTAACATAATATTTACACTAACAATCACTATACTATGACAATAAAGAAGGGACTCTCTCTCTCTCTCTCTCTAATTCCAAAAATCACTAATTATATCATGCAATCAACACTAATTGGTGCAATTGATAGAATCTACATACATAAGAAAGAAAATTACTTAGCTTCTGCTTGTCAATACTTTAATCTTGGAACGTAGCCTAGGCTCTGCTGAGAACTGATTATTGCATGATGAGTGTGACCAAGATATCCTGATTCATCAGTGTATGACATATACTGCTTATTCTAGTGGTATGGACACTAGAATCGATAGTATGTGGATGACGGCAGGCATAAGAAATGTTGTTTACTTATATGGATTTTTCTTTTAATACTTGATACAAATTTCTAATCCTTGTTTTTGACAAGTATTGTTTGCAGATTTTTATATTTGCAACTGAGGACAATTGCTTTCCAACAGAGAGGTATGTTATGGAATTGATATTTTATTATTCACTGCAGCTGACAGGTGGAAAAGACTAGACCGATCTAGGCTTATGCGAATGGAAATATATATATTGTACAATTTATTATTCAAGTGCTCTTTTATGAGCTTTGGTCATTTATGACCGACTAGCCAGTTTGTACTCAATTTGACCATTCAAGAAATCTATAAATGAAATACGTGCAAGAGAAAAATGGTCACTCTTGCACGGGGGGAGATTGCACCCAGTGCTTGTGTCTTCTTCTCTCCTCTCCTCCCTTTTCTCTCGCCATGCCAACGTAGCACTCCGCTCTAGGAGGTGCGCCTACATGTGCTCTCTTGCTCTCTCACGCTCTCTCTCCCCCTCTGTTCATGTATGGCAGCGATTATGGTGCACAAGTTATTTGTCAGGTATACCGTTTGGTCAATTATGGCTTGCAGTATGTTGTTTTGCTATTTTGCAGGGCTCCCCGCGCTCCCGTTTGTAGCACACCTCTCTCTCTACCAAAAATTGGAGGTTTGATGCCACTACCGTACTGACTAGTGTTTGAGAAAAGCATGCCTCAGCTTAGCCTCGAGTTGATTTTATCACTTTTTTCTCTCACAAAATGTTTTGGGTGAGCATTGGATGTCGAAAAATCAAAATAGCCGGTTAAAGGGAGTTAAAGGGAGGCGCATAATGTTTCCAGTAGTTTTTTTATTGTTGTTTTTGGTAGAGAGAGGGAGGCGTTTCTCGAGTCACCTCTAGAGAGTAGACACACAAGCATGCACGAGAGAGAGAGAGAGAGAGAGAGAGAGAGAGAGAGAGAGAGAGAGAGAGAGAGAGAGAGAGAGAGAGAGAGAGAGAGAGAGAGAGAGAGACATAGATAGATAGATAGATTTTATTATCGTCCTCGGAGGTCAAATATGACCTATGGGACCAAAGTTACATGTGATGTAGTATGTGTATGGCTGATGAGTGACTCTCGATGCTCCAAAATTGTAGTGATGAGAGTCCCAATGGAGAGCCCACACTTTGGTTGGGAGAGGAAAGTGTGTAGGTCTAAGTTATGGCTGAAAATGTGAGAGAAGCAAGTTCGGATGTGATCAAAATCTGAGCACTCTAGTAGTGTGTGGTACTCAGACTCTCGAACTTGCAGTGAGCATAATGTGCACAATCGATTTGACTCTTCTCCATTGCCCCAACGCCCTATCTCGCATCGAAGGAAATGGGAGCTAAGCCGAATTGCTGCGATAGTGCGTATCGCGGACAAGGGAATAGGCTCAAGCATGTAAGTGTGAGTACGGTTTCCTCTCTCAACGAAGAACATGGTTTTGTAGTTGGGGGCAATATAGGTGGTGTAATGTATGAAGCGTGACCCACCGGATTTCTCCCAAGCCGTAATACATTGGCGTTGTAGAAAAGCTTCATTCACTTGAGAGTCAATTGAAGCATCATGTAGCAAGTGTAATGCATCCCATCTCCCAAACCACTTCTTTATGTCTTGCATCCATCCCGTGCTCAAGATCTTGCTTTTATGCGTCTTTTAAACTTTTTTGCTTGCTTCCCATGCAATTGTAGGAAGTCGATGTGAGGGGTTTTGACGCATCTTTATCATGTACTCCACAACCCTTTCCATGCCCATAACCTCAATTGGAAGAGATCCCGACTCAAGAAGTAGGAGCATATATGGTGTTTGTGTCTTAACTTGGAGAAAGTTTGTAAGAAAACGCTTTTGGACATTGTCAAACTCTTTCCAAGTAGACTTTGAGATGCTCCCGCCCCACACTTCAACTCCATAAAGAAGAACCGGTGTCACCAATGCATCAAAAAGATACTTCTTTAGAACCCAACACTTGATGTTTCCCGCATTACACATGTTCTCAAATGCATAATATGCTCTCTTTCCCGCTTCCAAACGACGCATAGCACATTCATGCCACTTGTGATTGGATGGAACCTCAAGGCCAAGGTACTTAAAGCTCTCAACAACTTCAAGTGTCTCGTTGTTGTACACAATGCATGGCTTCTCCTTATGGTTGGTTTTCACAAGCATAACCTTTGTTTTGGATTCATTTACAATCAGCCCACTATGCAAGCAAAAGTTCTCAAGGACAACCATAAGCTTTTGTGCATCTTCTAAAGTGTGTGCTAGAAGCACTACATCATCCGCATACAACAAAAGCATGATTACCGCATTGCAAATAGTGACCTCTTCAATGCCTTCTTCTTGCATAAAGTCAAGTACCATTTGTTCCAATTGATCGATGCATAGACCAAAGAGTGTTGGTGACAATGGACATCCTTGTTTAACCCCAATAGTGCTTACAAAAATTTTTGAAATTTCTCTTCCCATGCGCAATTGACAAATCACCTTCTCATAGATTCGAGAAACCGCAAGCATAAACTCACTTGGCACTTGGATTTCTTCCATCCTTCTCCATAAATTGTTACGTGGAATCATATCAAAGGCTTTCTTAAAGTCCACAAAACAACAATACAATCGCTTGCCTTTCAACCGACTTTCCTCCATGAGAACACGAAGAGTGACAAGATGATCAATGGTGCTATGGCATCGACCAAAACCCGCTTGTCCCTTTGCACGCTTGTCATTCTCTTCAACCCAATCACTCAATTTCATCTCCATTATGCACCCAAACAACTTTGCCATAAGAGACCCAATCATTATAGTCCGGTAGTTGCTTACATTCTTTACATCCCCTCCTTTATGCAAAGGCTTAACCCAATTAGTACTCCAATCATAAGGCATACCATATTGAAGTGCAAGGTTGAACATATCACACATCCACTCATGGGTAAAATCTCCCGTCCATTTGATCATCTCCGGCTTGATACCTTGAAGATCTCCCGCTTTGCGAGTGGCCAACTTTTCAAGCCCACCGCATACATCCTCAATAGTAAAAAAAGACGGCATACATGGGAGTGAACCATAAAATGGCATTTTTTCAGTATTTGCTTGCTCATATAATTGCCTACAATGTGTGTATATATCCACTAGACTCAAGTTACCAAAATTCTCAACCCGCTTGCCTCTCAAGTTTCTCCAAAATCTTCCACATGCATGTGCCTTTTCTTGGACTTGAAATTCTTGTTCCTTTACTTCCCATCTTCTTCTCTTCTTTTGAATCAATGCCTTGTATGTATGCAAATGACTTTGATAGTTGTCTTTGTCCATAGTTGCATCAAGCTTTATCAAGGACTTTCGAGCATCTTGACATTCTTTATCAAACCACCTTTTGCGTGATCTATCTTTGTTGATACCATGGAGATGCTTTATGGCAAAGCATTCTTCCGCACAAGAACAAATAGATTTCTTGAAAGCTTCCCATTTAGTTTCCAATGGTGCATCACATTGAAGCTTTGTCATCCATAATTTTTGCTCAACCATTTCAATGTACATTGGTGCCCGTTTGAAATCCATACATAGTGATAACTTCTCTTTCCTTTGGCTGAGATTATCATGCTTAGTTGCTTCTCCACATGAAAGGTCAATACATAAGGTGCGATGGTCGGATTCCGGGGTCCATTGACCAAACATAAAACTCTTTATGCGATACATGATGGCTTCAGAGAGTAGCATATAGTCAATCACACTATCCCCCTATGTCTCCTACATGTAAATCCATTGGTTCCACTCCACAAAGATACACCATTGGCAATGAGCATACCCGTGCTATTACACATGTGTAAAAGTAACTTTCCATAGTGATCCGGCTCTTTCTCATCCATTGAAGTATGATCATACAAGTGAACTTCCTCCAACTCCCTTGAAATGTATGGCATATCAAATTGTTGAGTATCATGTTGCAATGTTTTTGTGCGAGCATTCATATCCCCAAATACAATAACATCACCTTCACCTTTGAAATAAGCAATTTTCTCTTCCAAATCAGAAAATGGGTGATCTCTATCCATGCAAGCATAAAAAGGAGAATCATGATGAGGAATGTAGCAATCGGCTACAAAAATGGGTGCTCTTTTTGGTGTCATAATTTTCAGCCATACATAACGTTTGTACTTGTCATCTTTCACAATTGATACAAAATCTTCCAATCCTTTCTTTACCATACATGCTAACCCTCCTTGTCCTCTTCGTTGCTTGAGATTCTTTGACCACATCAATGAATGTACATTGTAATCCTCCAAGCCGTTAATCCTTTGTGTATCATGCTCCCAAGTTTCAACAAGAAGTACAACATCGGCTTTGCTTGTTAGTTCATCAATGCCAACCCCCGCATTCCATGGGTATCCATTACAATTCCAAAAGCATATTTTCAATTGTAACTCGGTCTCATAGGTCACGCATCCCTATTTGCTTGAGAGACTTGCCTCCTCCTTGGGCACATTTTCTTCATGAGAGATCTCCTTGTTTTTATTATTCTTTTTCTCATATGCCTTGCGACGCATATTTTGTTGCTTAATAGTGCGATCTTCACATACAAAACATTTTGTATCCCTCAAATAGATCCAACTATTATCAAGGATAATCTTTCGCTTGGTCTCATCCGGCATGGTGCATACAATTGGCCGTTCTCCCGAGCGAGGAGCTCCTTGCTTCCCCACTCTATGTGCTCCATAGACCATAACTCCGGACATGACAAAGTGGGTTTTGAAGAAATCTTCAATAACAATGGCAAAAGGAGGTGTCTCTAACTTCTCTTCGGGAATTCCACGAATAACAATGTTCTTGGAACGTCACTCCCGTTCCTTCAACTCCTCCACATCCACATTCTCAACATTCTTTGTTTGAACCATAGCTTGCATGAGTGAGGAATTGGAAACCACATTGCTACCACATACATCAGCCCAAGACTTGTTTGTGCATACATTTTTCATGTCGCATACATCCCGGCTCATAGTGTCAAATTTCTCCTCTTTCAATACATGGTCATGCTCTACTTTGCTCATCCGCTCCTTCAAAGCATTCAAGTCCACAAGAGAGCGTTTACATTCCTTGACTTCCTCTTCAAGTTGCATCAAACGTGTTGTTTGCATCTCAAGTGTCCTCTTGAGATTCTCATTCTCAACCACAAGTACCCTTAGTGTGCCATTCTCCATTGCAAGTGCTCGTAAGTCTTCGCCTTGTTTGTTTACGGTCTCTTGCAATGATACCAAGTACGCCATGATCATGGTTTCCGATGTCGTTGGTTGGGTGGTTGTGTTGCTATCTCCACACTTAGGAGATTTTGGATCATTTTCCACAATGGTTGTGGACCTTGTTGAAGAAGAAGAACCCTTGCGAGTGCCGGAAGACATTGAATGTAAAATAGGAGATGAGAATCAATTTTGTTGAACCTGTTCACTTCAGAAATGCTGCTACAGAAATTCCTTCCATAACTCTGAAAATTTATGTCTTTACATCAATACGTAGAGGACTTCGTGCTCTTCGATTTAGGCTATAGATCACCCAAATCGGAGTTTGGATGAAGAAGTTATGATCAAAAGAGTGGACTGCTGTCTACTAGGTCAAAAAACGGCTGCGTTTTGAGAGAGAGAGAGAGAGAGAGAGAGAGAGAGAGAGAGAGAGAGAGAGAGAGAGAGAGAGATTTCTTGTCTCATAAAGAGCAGAGAACGATTACCTTTTCATGTTTTTCACTCGTCTGTTTTCCTAGGAATTTCAAGCTACCCGGCTGCTATGGGATACGAGAGAGAGAGAGAGAGAGAGAGAGAGAGAGAGAGAGAGAGAGAGAGAGAGAGAGAGAGAGAGAGAGAGAGAGAGAGAGAGAGAGAAAGAGTATCGGCATGGTAGAGGCATACAAAAACTCCCAGAACCTATAAAAAACAAACCCTTGAAACAATCCATGTTGGCACGAACTACTTCGAGAGGTTTTATTTTATTTTAGAGAGAGAGAGGCTTTCAACTATAGCCAATTGCCACTTGTGCTTGTGGGGTTGTTTACTACATGTAGCTTAGAAGAGACCGGAGAACATGCCGTTTGCTAAGCCAGGCTAGAATGGGAGTAAAGACGGAGTGGTGGCAAAGACGGCAGACATCGTTGTTCTCTATGGCATTGCATGGAGTATCTACAAGATGTTGAAGCCATTTCTCTGCAAACCAAGCAGACCCAAGTATACCACATGGGTACCACATTGAGAGAGGGGACACTCTCTACTCCATTGCATGTTGTAATGGGGCTTCATGGCCATTTTAATGCTGCATGATTTGAAAGCTGCAAATGGATAAAATGATAAAGACATTTATGTCGGGTGATGTTATGAGCATACCCAAAAAAGTCTTTGAATATTTATATTTTGCTCATCTTGGTCTACGTACCTAGGTGCATCGGTCCATTCGTGTCAAGCACAAATGATTGTAACATTGATGCTTGCTTAGGATTTTCACCTTGAGGTTAGCTTGCGTATGGTCAAAGGACTTTCACTAACTTTTGGAGGTCTTTAATGAAGCTAACCCTAAAGTCTTTTAAGCTCCATTAGATGCACCTTGCTCTTTGATAGACTACCTCCATTTGGACCCCTTTTGAGATGTAACCATCTCTCCTCTTGGTCCCTTGCTGAGGTAAATCTAGAAGCACTTATTGCACATTGCTCTTTGGTAGACCGTCTCCTTTTGGACTCCTATTGAGATGCAACCATTTCTCCTTTCGGTCCCATGTTGAGATAGGTCTAGAAGCACATATATATATACTAACTCTTGTTCCCCTTCTATCTTCCCATATTAAGTGATCAGTTTAATATGAGAAAATCATTTGGTAAAGTTAGATATTATATTTTATGACATTACCTCTCTCTTGAAATCATAGTTCCTTGACTATGAGGTAGAGAAGATAAAGCCTAGTCATTAGTCCATGTTTTTTAGCGGATAGAGGATCCCTTTTTACCCTACGACATCATTCCAGAATGGATGACTAATCCATTTGGTGCTCGGGAGACTTAGCTGTCGCAAGCATGTCTGCTCTTTAGTCCATATCATACTTCCAAAGTAGAGTGACAAGTTCTACTTGGTGTTTGGGAGACATCGTCACCACAAACATGATCCTAAGCATGCATACTTCTTAAATTTTGTGCACAATAAAAGAAAGAGAATGATTCTTATAAGACAAAAGTATTGTTCATTTAAAATACATTTTCATTTGCTTACTCTAGTGTAGCATTGTAAGCATTGACAAGGTTCATATTATCCTTAAGCTAGGTTCCTTATCCATCTAGCATCTTTAAAAGGATAATTCTTAAACTTAACAAGATATCATTGGATAATCTTACCGTTTCTTAGTACCTTGTCTTCGTGCGTCGAGAATCGATTTGGGCTGCAACACCTCTTCTTGATCTTTGATCTCTAGCGGGTCCTCCATTATTGGTTCTTTTTGTGGCTCTCCTTTGTAAGGCTTGAGTAGGCTCACATGGTTAACATTGTGAATGATCCAATGGTTGGGCAGCTTTAATTGAAAAGCCATCTCATTGATTGGCTTAAGAATTTAAAAAGGACCATAGTATCTTTTTGCTAGTTTAGCATAATACTCTTGGTGGCCTATAAGAATCTTACCCGTAGTATGCCTTCGATGAGCCTTGAAAAACTTTAGCAAGACCCAATCATTTTTTTTAAAGGCAAAGGCTCTTCTGTGCTTATTAGCAGCAACCCTTTTTGCCTTTGCTGTAAGATGGATATAACCCTTTTTACTCTTTGGAAAAGATTCTTGTAAGTCTCAGCTATATTCATCAGCAATGAAGATCTTCCCATATACCTTAAGTAGTAGGGGACTTTTGGATCTTCCCACTTTAACCTCAAAAGGTGCTTTCCCCATAGAAGTATGTACAATGTCATTGTACACATACTCCATAAGAGGTAGGTACTTCTCTGATTGAGAACGTTGATCTACTTCCATGACATAGGCTTTTAGTAGATTCATGAATCATTAGATTAGTTAGTTCACTTTGGTCATCCGTTTGTGGATGATAGGCCGAAAGAGAATTTTAAACTACTTTCTAGATTGTAAAAGAGGCCCTTCTAGAAATTACTGATCATTCTAGGATCTTTGTTCGACACTATGGATGTTGGCAAGCCATGATACTTGGAAATTTGAGATCTAAAGAGGGTTGTTGTTTGATGTGTTTTAATAGACTTTTTGACAGGCATAGAGTGTTTTTTCTTGCTAAGCTTGTAGACTGAAACAATCCAAGTTGCTTCGCTCGATCAAATTTCAATTTTTGGTATACCACGCATTTTGAAACATACTCTTGTATGTTTACTTTTCATGGTAGACTAACAGAAATGCATTTCTACTCCTCGAAGAGTAGATTATGGAATCCCTCATTGCCCTGCATAAGGAGAAGCATGGGATTCATACGTGAATTTCTTATTGTATGGGTAAGTAACACATAGCCTATTGCCGTTTGGAAGATAGCCATCCTTTAAGGTGAATGGTTCTTTGTTTCTTCCCTAATGAAAAGGTTGTAATTACCTACTTAATGCTCATCTATCATAAAAGATATATCATTGTGAGTTGCTATAGACACCACATTTACCCTTGGCCATTGTGAAAGTGCATCGACCACTTGATTGTGCTTGCCACAGCAATGTGAGCAATATGAAATTTAAATTGCGAAAGAAAATTTTCCCACCTCATTTATTTGTCGGAAAGCTTGGTTTGTGTCATAAAGTTCTTGAGGCTTTGTGATCCATTCGTAGGATGAATGGAGCCCCCAAGAGATAGTGCTTCCATGTGTCTAGGACATGTAGAACAACTAAAATCTCTTTTTTGTATATGCTCAAGACCCGTTCATTGATATTGAGCCATCGGCTCTTGTATGCTATGGCATGCCCTTCTTGAAGCAAAAATACTCCAAGGCAATCACCACAAGCATCACATTGGACCTCAAATGTCTTTGAGAGATCCGGAAGCATAAGGACTAGTTGGGAGGTAAGATTCTCTTTGAGCTTGTCAAAAGCATTTTGTTCTTTAGCATTCCACGAGTACTTAACATTCTTCCTTGTTAAGTCATGCAATGGTCCTGCTATTTGAGAGAATTTTGCTATGAAGCGTCTATAGTATGCACACATACCAATAAAGCTTCTTAGCTCATGTAGATTCATTGGATTAGGCCATGCTTTTATTACCTCCAACTTTGATGGATTCATAAATATACTCTCTTGATAGGTAATGTGACCTAAATATTGAATCTCTTGTAGGAAAAATTCACTTTTCTTTTGATTAATGAAAATCGTATTCTCTCTCACAACTTGAAAGATTACCTGGATGTGTCACTTGTACTCCTCAAGAGAATTTGAGTGGCTTGAAGATTTTTGTCCATCGTCAGTTTGAATGCAGCTGGAGCATTTTTCAGTGATTTTATTTAGTGCTCTAAAGTCGACACACGTGATATGTGCCATCTTTCTTTTGCACTAAAAGTACTGGTGAACATAATAGAGAGGAGCTAGGCCTCACCATCTCTTTTTCCACCAATTCATGCAATTGCATCATGATCTCCTTTTGATGTTCTTGTGAAACACAATAAGGAGGTTTATTAGGAGGTGAGCTTCCTAGTAGAAGCTCTATTTCATGGTCTCATCATCCCCTTGTTTTGGAGGTAGCTCACTAGGGATGTCATCATTGAAAACATCTTGGAATCCATTTAGGAAACTAGACAACTCTAATTCCTCTTGATTCCCTTTATTGCTACTTGTGAAAACATTAGAATCATTTACAAGCTCTCTAACAAAAATCATGTACGTAAAAGTAGAGCTTTTCATTGACTTATCAAAATCAAGTGTATTTACCAGGGATATGGAGTTCCTAGACTTGTTAGCATCTATGTACACGCTCTTTTCCTTGTAGGTGAAATAGATTCTCCTTTCAAGGAACTTCATGTTGGCAGTCATGCGGTTGAACCATGGTGCCCCTAGGATAACATCCTCATGTTGGAGAGGAGAGATAAAAAAGTCTTCTTTGTCGACATAGCTTTGGACATGAAGTCTCAACTTCCCAATCAAGGGAGTAACGGAGGCTTGCTATCCCTTGAAAGCTGTGTCAACAATTACAGTATCTCCCATCTCAAAATCTTGAATGCCCAACTTGGTGGCCAACTTCGTTGATATAAAGTTGTGAGTAGAGCCAGGGTCAAGCAAGATGAAGGCATCATGCTCCCTTACTTTTTCCCAAGCATAGGAGAGAGATGATACTTTGCAATGAGCATCCTCTTTTGAAGCTTCGATGGTGAGAGCCCTAGGAGTCTCATTGCGAACATTTTTCTTGGGGCAAGAACGATAGCCATGTCCTTGCTCCCCACACTTCAAACACTTATGGTCCTTGCAAAAAGCTTCAAGCTCTTCATGAGAGAGTTTGTTTTTACCTTTGTAAACTCCCTTCTCCTTGGACCTATTGTTGTTGTAGTTGTTGTTGTAAGAAGTGCCTTGGGAAGAATTTTGGGCATTGGTTTTCCCCTTTGCATCATTTTTTCTTTGTTTTCCATGGGTTTGACATTCCATCTAGCCGCTTGTTGGAAATTGATGCGGGAAGCAACCATGGTGTAGTGGATTACTTCGGTGATAGAACCAGGCCATTGGGAGTTGACATACTCGGCCATTTCTTCAGATAATCCGCAAAAAATTGTTGCTTTTGCTCAGCAAAGTCTATCTTTTGAAAGACAGTAGCCTTGAGATGTAAATCCCAAAACTTGTCCACATATTTGTGAATAGACTCATGTGAGAGAAGCTTCAAACTTTGCCATTCGATGAGCACTTTCTCCTTTGCATTGCTTGCAAGTAATTGCTTCATGATGGAAACTCGTAGAGTTTTCCATGTCTTTGGTGCCTCGCCATTGCCACGAAGGCTATCCCACCATTGACGAGTAGATTTTTGGAAGTGCACAACTACATGGTGTAGCTTAAGGGACTCCGTGAATCCCTCGTCTCCAAAGGCTGCATCAAATTTTTGGATGAAGGCCAATACTTTGTTTGTGTCACAAAGGTGCCATCATAGATAAGAAAAGGTATACTCTTTTCTCTCTCTTTGAATTTCATGAGCTTTTGGGACCTTTGACATGCAGGGTAAGTTTTACCATGTCCTCCCCTCTTGTATTCTCTAGGAGAATAGCCATAGCTTTCGTTGAAAGAGGAGGAAGGTGAAGAAGAAGGAGAAGAGGGTGACCTCTTTCTTGCCTTTTTATTCCTTTGTTTCCTCTCTTCCCTTTTGAAGTGACGAGGAGAAGGACTATGGGTTGACCGTTTCCTCTTGGGAGGAGTTGGCGATAGTCTAGATCGTCATCTTCATGGAGCCACATATTTGAAGGAACTCAGGGATTCACTTCTTTCTCGTGCTTTGGATTCCTCCTCTCTTACGGGAGAGGGTCTTCTTTTGGGAGTCTCATCAAGACACCTCCTAAACTCTCTCTCCTCTTGGAGAGGAAGGGAAATCCCATAAGCATGAAGTTGTCGGGTAACTTCGTCTTGCAAAGTAGGGTTTCCCATAGCTTGATGCAACCTATAATTGATAAACATGGGGACATCATCATCAACACCTTCATGTGCAAAATCAAAGTTATCAATGTTCATTCTACTCTCTTAGTTATTGTCAGCCATGCTAATTAGACTTATATGTTTACTTAGTGTATCATTTGGCAATTCAAAACCTTAGTTGCTACTCCTTTCAACCTTTGAAAATAAGCACTTAAGTATCTACACCCACGGCTCGAATTGGTTAATTATAGAGAGTAGTGGGGTGGGTCCAACATAGGAGAATTGTTGAAAGATAGCTCCTTTCAGACTTCTTATGGCTCAATAATGGTAAAGCCATAGGAAACTCTAAAAAGACCCCATTATTAAGACCAAAGCTCTCGAGGTGTGCACCGTATTCCACATAGTGGGCTCAACAAAACCAATAATAGATCCCAGTCCCACTTACCCTAATATAATTAACAAAATCAACCATTAATATGCTACTTAAGAACCTCTATTCTTAAGCAAGAAAAAATAAACCAAATGCTCTAATACCAAAGTAATGGAAATGGCCTATGAACTTTGAGAATAGTGGAATTAAGAGAATTAAGGTGAGCATTTTTGTGAGATCACTTTGAGAACATAGAGGGTGAACTTAATTGATGGTAGCAACATAAACACAGTATTAATTAACTTGGCATGAACAATATTTATGCAAGAGAGAGTGTATTAGAGAACATGAAAATAGTTGAGGACCGGATTTACTTGGAGCCGGTTCCCCCTCCAAAAGGCGTTTATATTATAGATTCTCCCTTCAAGAGAGACTTTGTTACAATACAATCTTTGTGTTCCTTCTGTGACCTTGGTGATGCTATGAAGATGGAAAGCTTCATGCATCACGAGCTTAACATAAACTTTGCAAAAGCATTAACTATCCCAAGCCTCAGCCCCAAGGCCTCAAAAACCTTCGAAGGTGGAGAGAGCTAACGGGGAATGAGGGTAGGGAAGAGGAAGAAGAAACATTCCATACGAGAAAGAAATAGTTCCTCACTTATCATCACGCTTCTTGTGTAGCATAGCATAATAGCATAGTAATGAAGATGAACAAGATGGCAAGCTTAAGCATTGAAGCATGGCTCTTGGTTGGATTTACATTCCATAGCCAAGAGTGTTGGTGTAGGCTCTCCACTTCTCAACAAGCTTTGAGAAGGAGATGGAGCTCTTGACTTTTGCACTCCACACAATGAGAGTGTGTGTGTGTGTGTGGTGGGAGAGTATACCCCCCTCTCATGCTTGGTCCACCTCCCTCCCTCCCCCTCTCTCTCTCTCTCTCTCTCTCTCTCTCTCTCTCTCTCTCTCTCTCTCTCGTATTATTTTATGATTTCATTTGGACATGTGTCCCCTTTTCCTCTTTGAGAGTAAGAACTTAATTATTTATTTTTATGTATCTAAATTCTCATTGGACCCCTTTAAAACCTATCCAATAGAATTCAAACACATCATGAGGGCCACATGTGGAGGATCATTTGAACATGTGTGTTTTATGCTTATTAAGTCATTTGGTTGAATTGAATACTTCAAGGACTTAATCAATCAAGCAAGCATGTGTATTTTATGCTTCCTAAGTCATTTGTTTTAAATTGAATACTTCAAGCCTTAGTCAATCAAGCATGGACTTTCATGCTCTTGAGAATTTATCTTTGAATTTAACATTTCAAAAACCTTAGTCATTTAAGCATAAAAATCACCTCAAGCTTTGGGAAAGGTTCCCACTACCACTTTAAGCATCTTAGCATCTCATGCTTGGGTAAGATTCCCACCTCGAGGTTAGCCTTAGCTTGCATACGGTCAAAGGACTTTTTACTAACTTTTGGAGGTCTTTAATGAAGCTAACCGTAAAGTGTTTTAAGCTCCATTAGATGCACCTTGCTCTTTGATAGACTACCTCCATTGGGACCCCTTTTGAGATGTAACCATCTCTCCTCTTGGTCCCTTGCTAAGGTAAATCTAGAAGCACTTATTGCACATTGCTCTTTGGTAGGCCGTCTCCTTTTGGACCCCTATTGAGATGCAACCATTTCTCCCTTTTGTCCCCTGTTGAGATAGGTCTAGAAGCACATATATATATATACTAACTCTTGTTCCCCTTTTATCTTCCCATATTAAGTGATCAGTTTAATATGAGAAAATCATTTAGTAAAGTTAGATATTATATTTTATGACATGTTGGGTAGCTTCCATACTTGTAAACACTTTGTAACCATAAGACTACTCAAGAAATGCATTTGTGTGTGTGTGTGTGTGTGTGTGTGTGTGTGTGTGTGTGTGTGTGTGTGTGTGTGTGTGTGTGTGTGTGTGTTTGAGAGAGAGGGAGAGAGAGACTCAACATGGTGGCGACCTCCAAAACTCAAAACAAAATCTCAAATTGGCAGTAAGCAAAGCTCTCGGAGAAAACCATACACAAATCTTGCTAATGATCTGAATGGCAATAACCAATGTGCATTGCACGCCTATTCAACAACATTGAACTTCCTTGTTGGCTTGTAGCACCACTCCAACACAATCGGATGTCATCGTTAGTGTCAAGCTTCTAAGACATGAGGAAGGAAATCTCTTCTACGAAGATGTCCCAAGGCAGACTACACTAACATAAGGCTTCAAATGACCTCCCAAGATTGATTGCAATACCATAAAGCGTCAAAAGAATTGAGCTCCTTGATGTCCTACTAAAGGAATAAAAAGAGCTGATATAGGTATACATCCTAGGTCAAGCTTAATTGAGGGTGGCTGCTTCAGATGTGAAGCTCCAGCCATGATCAACTTGGCATACTTACATGATGCTTGCTTGACACCCTTTTCTTTCCTCTAGTAAGACATACCACCTTTTGAAAGGACTGGGGTGCTTGCCTGACACCCTTCGCTTTCCTCTAGTAATAGTTGCCTCAACTACCACCTTCTGGAAATGACTAGGGTGCTTCTTTGAATAGCATGGTCACCTCATAAGCTATTAACGGCCCTTAAAATCTTACAAATATGTTTCTCTACAAAGAGCATCATAAGGTGGTGAGTCTTATTAATCTTTAGTTTCATACTTATTGTTTGAAGCAGTTAGGCAAGCAATTATTGCTCTTGCAATGCAATACTATTGTATGTATTTTATATGCAAATGCCTTTTATGATGCTCTGCTTGGTTTTATGATTGCTCGAAAAGTTTTTCTTGGAGTTTGAAATTCTGAGAGAGAGAGAGAGAGAGAGAGAGAGAGAGAGAGAGAGAGAGAGAGAGAGAATGTCGACGTGTCCTTTAGTTCTTTGGGACCCTTCCTTGAAAAAAGATTTTCTTCTAATACTTATGATTTTCAGCTCAATAATTTCAGAATTGGGCTTTACACAAAAGTCTAAGTCATGTTTAGAAATATATGGCTATAATGTTCTAAAGATAGAACCAAGATTTCTCATGTTCAGAATTGGGATATTTGGGTGCTATCAAGTAGCGGGAAGCCTCCACTACCCAAAATGTAGCCACCATTCTGAGAATGGTGGGCAGTTGCTTTTATATATGCTTTACACATAGCCATTTGGTCGTTTTATGAAAATATAGTGAAGAGCACTTGGATCGGATAAACAATAGCAGAAACCAAGCTGCCAAATGTGGATAGCATGAAGGGGATGATCAAATTTGTAAGAGTTTTGGAGCTGATGAGGCTACCATGTGAGACTTAGGTGGAGGACGGTTGGTATGCAGCTAAGCATCCAAATTTGACATGTGCAATTGTGGCTGGTGATCGGGTTGTTATTTGGAAAACAATGCATCTATTTGTAAAGGCCCTTGATCTCTTCCAAAAATATCCTTTACTTCAAATTATTGGATGTACAAGTAGTTGCCAATTGGTAAAATGCGTGGATGTGTAAGGGGACTAATCAAGCTGAGTTTGGAAGTCCAAATCGTCCTTGGTGTTTGGTTTTATGGGTAGGGTGTCGTCAAAAGGAGAGCTCATCAACTGGCTTTCTAGCCCTGCGATCCTCAACCATGGTGGGACAGTTATCTACTATCTAACCAAGAGTTTCTTCACTATCTGGCTCAATGACCCTGTTGTAACCTCCAAGGTCATGTTAAAAAACCCATTGTTTCTTAATCCGTCCATGGTTTGCATTGTGCCTTGGGATACTACCTTCAAATCTCTTGAGTCCTTCTAGGGCATGTGTCCAGTGTGGGTTGAATTCGTGAATTTTCCACTCTGGTTGTGGGATAATCTCAAAGACCTTGAAAGTACTCTTGGAAATCCACCTTTTGTAGCAGCAAGTAGAAATCTTGGGAACACTGCAAATAGAGTTTTCATATGTTGGGATGTATGTAAGCCTACTCTGAAGAGGATGGTAACCAATGTTGGGACAAGTTTGAAAGTGATCCACTCAAGTTTAGCACATTCTTTGGAATCATTTAAATGCAATGGTTTTGGTTACTTTGCTCAAGAATTCCATTTGAATTGTGCAAATGGGATGGTGAGTGGTGTGACGGACAAGGTGCAAGCAACCTCCTATATAGAACAAACAATTTCCAACATCGAGGTCGAAGTTGAAAATCAAGTTAGAGGTGGATGCAACGTAGAAAAAGAAGTCATTGCAATTGTCAAGATAGACACTAGAGCCCTTAGAAACACCATACAATTGAGCATGGAACAATTGATAGCAACAAAAATGCCACACCTAGTTTCTAATTCTCTACGTTCCCTATGACATGAGTGAAGCCCACCCAAACAATTGCCCTACCCTCCACCCTAAGGGGGGTCACTATATGAAAAACCTATATATCACATACATTCAAGGACTATTTATAGAACCCTGTGGTTGTGAATTTTTCACTAGTAAAAGGGACCCTTTTCCTATTCAATCTATTTTTAAAAAATTCAAGATCATTTTTTCAACACCCTTTTGTATGCGAAAGAGTGACAAAGTATAGAGTAAAATAATCCCTACAGCTGAACCCATGTGATAAGCATTTTTTAATATTCAATCATGGAATGTGAAGGGCATAAAATCGTCCAAAAAGAGCGCTTTATTATCAGAGGAGGTAAGAAAAGTATATACAAATTGTCAAGTAATCCAAGAACACCACCTTGATGCAACTGGTAGCTTCTTGCAACTAGTTGCAAGAAGCAAGCAACAGGGTGAAATTTGGTTCTTTATAGAGAAGGGCCACTTGGTTTTAGTGGGGTTTTCTCCATTCCTGATAGGGATCTAGAACTAAAAGTGGTGCTCAACCATGCCTCAGGGAAATTCCTATGCATAAGATTTAAGTGAGCACACCAGTTTCTCACCATTATTAACATATATGATCCTTGTGATGCCAAGGGAAGAGCCAAAATATAGGCGGATTTGAGGGGTTTTCCTCTAGAAGGAGATTGGTTCATCATGGGAGATTTCAATATGGTAGAAGCTAGAAAGGACAAGATGGGCTCAACTAGCATGTTTGCATATTCAAAAAAGGTGAAATGGCAAGCATTATGCGAGAAATGGGCGTTGACCAACTTATAGACTGTTGGTCTATGAAGTAGCTTACCTAGCTTAACTTGCACAAGCCTCCAATATGCCAACACAACTTCTCATTTATATAGGTGCTACCTTGGGGGATCAATCATGGAAAACTTACCATACCATGAAAAAGCGAAGGAGGAGGGTTTCTCAAAAAGCTAAATAAGTGTATAAGCCAGGTTTAGGTCTCCAATCATTTTCCCTTCTAAACATATAAGTAAGGGAGGTGAGATATATGTCTCACTCTCAAGGGGGAAGAGAAGAGAAGGGGAAGTAATGGAATGAGAATCATATATTTCTCTTTGAATTCTATAAATAAAATATATCTTCATTGATATATATAGATAAAGAGTTTGACCAATACATCAAATGCCAACATTTCCAGCACAATCTTTGTGATTACCATCTGTTTCCAATTGCAAGTTATTCTTCGATATTACAAGACCTAAACCTTTTTCACATAAAGCTAGGCAAAGAGAAAACAAGATGGAAGAGGAGGGAGATTTACAATCTAGCCAATGTTGGTTTACTTCTACACTAGTTTAGATTGGCTCAAATGGTATTGATTAGCTAATTGTGTATTCTCATATAGAAATGGTAAGATAAGGTGTGGCTCCATGTTCCAAAAGAGCATGCAATGATTAAGGTGCCAGGATCCATGATTGAAATAAGGCATTTCAAATCAATATCAATAGCCTTGATTGGCGGATCAAATTGGTGAACTAAGAGTGGACTAGGGGTGAACTATCTACCCTAGTTGGACCCCTACTTCATCAACTTGATCCAATGATTGAGGTTTTGTTTCTCCAAGCAACTAGTCTCAACCATACATCCCCATGAATGACCCCACATGAAAAATAGTGACTAAGGTTTGACTTCAGATAAAGCTAATTTCTTGTGGCTCCAACCTACAACAAGATTTGGCATCCATATACCCTTCTTGAGAGATTTTTTTGTTGTATAGGGCTCAAAATGTCCTTTTTAAAAAAAAGATATTAGTCTAACTTAGAATGCATTGGCATTTTACATAATTGGGAATGGAGAAGTAGTATGTGAAATAGGAAACTCTTCATGTCTATGAATTCTCTCACCCATATGCTTCTAAGGTACAAGCATAGGTGAATTAATTTGAAAAAAGTCCTTCCCTTGACATCTGCTTAAAGAAAATGAGAGATTCCTTGCTATAGGCATTGTCATTGTCAACATGTCCAAATTGATGGCATTCCGGAGAGGATAATCTCATCATGAATCCTCTCACCCATGTGAAGGTCATGTGTAAGGCCACACGTGTGCAAGGTGCAAGGTGCAAGGATAGGTTAATACTATGGTTAAAATATCCCAAAGATTCTTTGTGATAGGTGTTGTCACGTGGAATATCTTGCAATCAATACGTTCCACGTGATGACATTCCGAAGAGGATAGACTCATTGTGAGTTCTCTCATACATGTGAAGGTCTTGCATAATTCCACATGCTTGCAAGGTGCAAGGATAGATGAATGCATTTGGAGAAAGGCCTTCCCTTCAAATATGGTTAAAGTAGCCTATAGATTCCTCACAACAATCAGTTGCCATTGGTGACTTATCCCAAAACACTAGTGAAGAGTATTCACTAAGGTTAGCAGTATAAATATACTTTCTTATTTTTTTAATCAAACATATTCCAAGTCAAAAGATTGACTTATTGATCGGGTGGTTCCCATGTTCACCATGATTTAGTGGCTCCCTTTGTAGCCGATTTATAGTCTCTTTGCTTTATGATGCCATGGCTAGAGTCTAGCATGGTTGCCATTTTCATTCTTTTTGGAGTTCTGCTATTTTTCCAAACTCACAATAGTGAGTGAATTTATTGTATTCCAAAAATTAATGTGCAAATCAACTGCACGCTTGTGTCAAGCCTTGAGGGATACTTTACAAGGATAAGCTACCAAGCCTCACTAAAAGTCAACCAACCACCCACCTTTTGGTCTAGCCTGTCAATATGGCATTGATGGCCCTATTCCACTTGTCCGAGTCCTTCCTTTTACCAATGGAGACAATCATTTTCCTTGCTTTCTTGGATGATCTCCAGCAGTTAAAATAGCATTCTCAAACACCCTAGACTTTCAGATTTTCTTAAAGTAGTAGAATCTAACGATTTGTGTGCATACCAAAAGAACTTGGATTTTCATCACCATCCCTCCAAGGAACAAATTGTTCTTGAAGAACCGTATTCTCCAAGTCCTTTGAACCCACTTGCAAATTTTCCCTGCAAGGATGCTAATAGCCGGGCACTCCTTAAATAGGTGGGGCAGGTCCTCACAAACCATTTTTCATTCCAAACATCTATCTAAGCCAATTGCTCTAGCATAAATCTTTGCTCCTATCGGCAAAGCCCCCCATAACACCTTCAATATAAAGAAATTCATTGATAGTGGCCATTGTGGAACCTAGATGTTATTCACAATTGCCACCCCTCTTGCCTCTAGCCATTGTTTTCCCCAATGCTTGTTAAGGAGGGAAAACCAATTAGACAAGATCATAAGAGTGAGGTAGACATCCTTGGTTTTTAGTCTACAAAAGTGTATGCTCTTGGGCGAGTACCAAGATTTCCACTCAAGCTTGGACTCACACACCAAATACAATAGTTGTCCAACCCTTCTAGAACCCTAATGACTAGCAGTCTTTCCGTCCCACTAAGTTTGAACCAGGAAGCCATCTGGTCTATCACTTTCCATCTCATGTTATTGTTGTCCCAGAAATGGGCTTGTGACAAGTCCTTTATTGTTTATCTTTTTGGTTGTTCTCTCCAGAAAGGGTTCAAAGGTATGTCTCCCACCTTAGAGAGCCACAAGGACCAGTGATTGATAGAGTTTATCTTTTTGGTTGTTTCTCTCTAGAAAGGGTTCAAAGGTATGTTTCCCACTTTAGAGAGACACAAGGACCAGTGATTGATAGAGTTTTGGAAATACCTAGTTAGCTCTCCCTACTCCAACGCCTCCAAAGCTATATTACACTTCCGTACTAACTCATTCGTTGTTACTCCAAGTCTAAGTCTTGACCATTGAGGGGCGAGCATCTTGTCATGCACCTCGAGGTTTTTCCAATGGCCACCTTGAGAGAGCCGTTTTTCCTTGCCAATCATGTCCTTTGTCATAATAGCCCATGCTTGGCCTTGCTCAAAGATCGTCGTTAGAAATTTGGCACATTAGGTCTCTACATGGATAACAAGGTTGAGAATCCTTATGCCTCCTTGCTTCACTGATCTCACAATAGAATTCTAATGTTGTTTTGGAGTTATAATCTATCTAACTCACTTCATGTTAGTATTGCCAAAAAAACAAGGTGAAGAATCAAGATGTCCTGCTAAGGAAATGCAATGAAAAAGTAGATGAGGGTTGTGTTTGCAAAATTTATTCACACACACACACACACATATGTGTGTGTGTGTATGTTTAAGAGAGAGAGAGAGAGAGAGAGAGAGAGAGAGTTTGCGGCATGTGGTTTTGGTGGAAGTGCCTATCTTTTTGAGGTTTTGTCATCCTCTCTTCATTTAGCTTACCATGTGCATATTTTAACCCTCCAAGAGAGGTTTCTCATTCCGTTTTTTGTTTTTCCAATTCGCTCATGTGGCTAGTTGTACTTACGTCTCACAATTCCAAATTGTTTCTTTAGTGCCCTCAGAATCATCACCAATTGGGCATTCTTAGAGTTGTTTTTAAGTAATACAAAGCAACCTCTTCCTCGTTTTGAGAGAGAGAGAGAGAGAGAGAGAGAGAGAGAGACTAAAAAATCCCTTTATTGCCTAGATGTAGTAGAATGGTGATCTTCTAAGGAAAAGGTCCAGTGTCTGAGATTTATTGAAGGTAAAAATTGTCTTCTTCTGTCTCTCTCTCCCTCTATCTATTTATCTACGCGTGCGTGTAGTCGCCCCACTCTTTCATCACACGGAAAAACCCATTTATCATCTTTTACCAACGTGAGTAGTTTCCAAAAATCAACCTCTCTTATCTCTTTGTCTCTCTCCCCTATCTTCCTTTCATTGATTTAGCATCTCTCTCTCTCTCTCTCTCTCTCTCTCTCTCTCTCTCTCTCTCTCTCTCTCTCTCTCTCTCTCTCTCTCTCTCTCTCTCTCTCTCTCTCTCTCTCTCTCTCTCTCTCACACACACACACACACACACACACACGCATTGACAGTGGCCTATCTACCATCCTAGAAAGTGATTCATGCAAGCGGATGTGCTTGTGCAAAATTTGACAGTGAACTGCTCACGAACCTCCTCTCTTTGCCAACTCTATCACACACTCCGTCTCTCTCTTTTCCCCTTGTGACATATGTGAGGTGCATCTAGAGCTAGACCATGGATGGCCGAGCTTTTTTGTAAGCAAGTAAGCTCTTTTTTCTTCAAAGAAACATGCTCAATATTCGAGTTTTTTGTTAGTGAGGTGTGTAACGTACATAGACGCACTCATTGTAGTAAGGTCAGTGATTTGGAGGAGGGATGATACCACAAGTGTCTAATGCTCATCAATATTTCAAGCCCTTTAAGAAAGGGTATAAAGGTAAAATATAGAAAGCATAAACAGACTATCAAAATTGGACTACACTACCAATATGATAATCGTGTACGAATTTCATACAATTGTGCAAACCGGAGGACAATGTTTTGAGTCAAGCTACAAAAAAGCAATGTGAATAGTTAAACATATCATCTTGCAATGAAACGTCACAAACTAAAACTGCAAAGTATACAGTGCACGTCATGCAAAGGTGCCATACAAAAGTATGGTGGAGAGTTGGCATTGTGGTATGTCCAAAAATTATAAGAAACAGAAGTCGTGCCATGCCTCGTAGAGCTTATGTTTTGTGCTAAGCAAACGCATAGTCATGGGGTGTTGGATACAGATAACGAACCTTGTAGTGTTGTTGAGCTAGAGTCGCGCTTGTGCAATTGAAATGCCCAGTGCTGTGAATATATTCCTCCCTTCCATACACAAAACATGCATTAGGACAAATACAGAAGATGTGGAATATTAATTAACCTTAAAGAGTAGCATATCTAATTTTATATTCTATGTCAAAGGTTTGCTACATAAAGAGTTATGGATGCTTTTTGATAGATTTTCCCTTGTTAAAATTGCACTCTCTCTCTCTCTACTCGGCTATCAACTCTTTCTCCAACAGACACATAAATAGAGTACCCTCTTAAGTAGTTTTATTCATCCCCTTCTTCATTCATCCTCTCTTTCAAGGTCTCCAATAGATAAATAATAAGTAGGTTGGTTCATCCCCTTCTATATTCATCCTCTCTATCAAGGTCTCTTCATCTTTCATACCGACCATGTCTATTGTGATCTCCATCATCAACTCTTCTACAACTTCTTCCATTGCATCAACTTTTGAGTTCTCTTTTTCTATCATGTCCACCATGCACAAACATAGGATGCGTCAATTGTAGTATTGTTCATGTTGTCTGTGTCAAAGTTGATGATGCGGAAGCGTAGAGACCAAGGGGAGTGAGCATGAGAGAGAGAGAGAGAGAGAGAGAGAGAGAGAGAGAGAGAGAGAGAGAGTCTCCTAAACCAGTCAACCTTGGCAATGAATAACTGAATGTGTATACAATGGAGGCAAGGGGTTGCTTATATAGCAACCTCAGTAAATTTCCCTACACAAGACTTTGACAAATAAGTAAAATAAATACCTAAAATCCAAACTAAATAATGGGATCACATTGGGTAGTTCACTTGAGATGCCAAAACTCTAACACCCTCTTTGCAGCTCATATTGGACATCAATAGTGAGACCCAGTCAATGAAGAAGCTACCATGGACACCCCAGAAGTGGCCGCCAACTGGATACACCTCAGTGTTCCTCTCCTCCACTTTGTACCTAAAAGTAATGCCATCTTGAGCATCGATTGCCTTTGTAGAAACTTTGAACTGTAGACCACACTACGTCCAGTAATCCCCATTCGTGAACTGTTAACACCAAAATATAAAATTCCAAGATAATGAACTATTGGAACACATCATATCCATAATCTGACCAACAACAATGGATTGGTGCACTCATCCATAGTGTTTTCGACGTCTAATTGGTTCCCTTCCAGATGCATGTGCATTGAACTCCAACCTACGGGTCCAAACATCAATAAGTTGAACTCCAACACAAGGGTCCAAATTAATTATAGGGAGCAATCATTGCCCCTCTCTGCCACTCACAAGCCTCTGTCTGGTTGAAGCTAGTGGTGACACATGTCATTTGACTAGAAATCTAACATCGAGACCACTGTGGCTACCGCCAATGTGCCATGCCGATCTCCTCTGTCAAATCTTTATTAACATAATCTATGTCCAGCTTGCCTTCATCCTTGTCTTCCTATGAGTTCCTTCTTTTGCCTTTGGCTTCCAACTCTCGAGCCAAACAAAGGGTTGAGTCACATTCATAACAATTGTGGTCGTACCTTGTGGGTACCAAGGCAGCTAAGTGAGTACTGGTAGTGCCATCCTTGTCCAACTGACCTTTACCGTTGTCCTGTAGCAAACTCCTCCATTTTCTTTTGACTTGACAAACTCGAGCCAAACAATTTGTCGGGTTCCTTGAGAAATGTTCCGGTACACAAGCTGCTAAATGGATGGTTGATGATCCGTTATCCAAAGCTTTTGGTTGGTTTTGGTCGATGTTGTCACGGGCGCTTGAGCAAGGGGGTGCCATAGTGAAGTTGCAAGATCTGGTAATCGGGTACCTGCTCGAACTCCAAAAAATTGTCGTACAAACCAAGCCATAAATGCTCCAAGCCAATTCAATTCCATCGCAAAGGGAACTCCACATGTAATGGACTCCACACAATCTGCTATCCCTCTCTAAAATGCAAAACTCTATTGCTGATAGTCGCTTTGCATGTTTGCTTTGTGGTAGGCCTCAAACAAATCCAAAGCTCCACAATAAACTGTGCATAGCAAGGGTTACGAGTTTTGTCCAAGCCGATGTCAATCCACTCCACGGCTTATGCCAAACTGCTCCACAATCTGCCGTTTCAACTCCAAAGTCAAACCTCTTCGTTCTCTCAAGATGCACCAAGTGTCTCCCATACACTTTGCTCACCAAGGGCCTCTTCCCAAGAAAAAGATTTCTAAATAGTGTCCACCATTGCCAACAACAGTGTTTTGAAACGCTTGATGGAGAGAATGGAGTCACTAATGGCTTAACAGTGTTTTGAGATGCCAAGGAAGCTCTAGGGAGCCGTCGTTACCAAACTTGGTTGTTGGCCTTGCGTCTTAAAACACTGGACTTAGCGCCTTTGGAACTGGCAGGTAGGGGAGGGAAGGTGGTGCTATACGGCCTGCCTCCGTAGTGTGTTTTGAAACGCCTTCAGTGGCCCAAGGGAGGTGGGAGATAGTAGCTCAAGGGGGCTACCTCTATAGAGTTTCAAAACACAGCAGCAGGGCGCAAGTGAGGGGACACCGTCTGCAGGACAGGGGGGAGAGATCCGACGTCTGTGAAGGAGGAAAACGCTATGGGCTGCAACGGATGCCGACGACCAACAAAGGGGGGAAACTCCTCAAGGCTTTTCTTCTCTGGGGTGCTCCTCCACGCCAAGGGCTTCTTCTATCACTGAGCTACAGCATGCTCTGATACCATGTCAAAGTCAACGATGAGGAAGCAAAAAGACCAAGGAAAGGAGCGAGAGAGAGAGAGAGAGAGAGAGAGAGAGAGAGAGAGAGAGTTGGACGGGGAGCTACTCACACACCCATGAAGTGCATGCAAACACTACCTAGATCAACATAATTTCAATCGAGGACACAGATGACACGATAGGCACACGTAGGAAATCTCTTTACCTTGTCAGGCTGAGACCATCCTACACATACAACACTCAGGAAGGCCAACTAAACCACAATCAAGAACCTCACTGCTCTCAACTACACCACCTAGCCACATACACACATACGGAAGGTAACTCACCTAATTATGCCAGATTCATACGAAACTTAAGGAACACCATCCCCTCACTAGGATACACCTGTCCCTAAGCTTGTACACTCAAAACCCATCTGCGAAAAACGCGTAGGATGACAGAGCAGAATTTTGAAAGTGCCCGAAACTGAAATTTATGAGTGCCTATGCGTAGCTTATTTGGCCACGATTCTATAGACTACTAGCACGCAGAAAAGAGACATCGTTTGATACACTTACGGTCACAAATAGCTCGTAGATGCGTCGGCGTGTGCGCTTCGTCTCGCGTGGAATGCTTGGCGTTGTCGCGTAGCTCTCCTTGAGACTACAGCAATGGTGCAGTCGGATCTCCAATGCGTTGAGCGAGCGGGGCGTAGCAAGAGGATGAAGCTCACACTCACTCTCTTTCTCTCTCACACACAGTAGACGGCAGCGCTAAAACTTGATTATGATAAAAGTCTTTTTACAAAATGACCTAGGTACCTTATATACTAAGGCTACCTTAGGTTTAACCAAAAATGGGGTTGAAATGGTCAAATGGCTTTCTATTTACAATCTGGAAGTGCCATTGCACCCCGGCTTCTGAAACTAGAATAACTACTCATTACAAATGACATTTATATCCATAATGTGCAGCATTTCATAACTCGCAAAAGATAAGACTTTGGTACGAAACTTGAGTTATGTTGTGTTGTTGACCCAGCGGTCAACATTCCCCCCTTCCACGTTCATGTCGTCCCCGACATGACCTGATTGTCGATGGCGATGTGGTATTTGTTGTCATTTTATTGTTGTAAAGAAAGTATAGACTATAGCCTTTACAGTAGCTTGTCTTGTTCGTCCAATCCGATGTACATAGTCTTCACATGATTCAAGAAAATCATAATTGATGACGAACTTTATGTCTTTCACATCCACGCTCCGAGCTGCAGCATCTGTTTCTGTCATTATAGGTCTACTACCATATCTAAATTCAAAAAGAACCCAATGTCGTTGAGCTTGACTCTTATCATCATGGATAGAGAAAGCTCCATCCATCACTTGCTCCAGCAAATCTGTCAATTCGGAGTATTTGTGGTTCTTAGAAACAACTTCTACAATCTGTAGAATTGAGTGATTGGCTTTCCGTTCTTGTGAGCCAATGACAACTTTGTAAGGATTTTGTAGAAATTGTATGGCTAAACCCTTAACTTCTTTAGGCCAAGTTGCACTCCAATGCAAAGTCTGTCTATCAGGCCGAATCCAGGACTTCATTTTTCTAAGTTGAGGTTCAAAACCCTGCCGAGCATTCGATGCGCATTATCAAGGACAAGCTTTTGAGATCCTCTGGTTACTTTTATGTCTGGTCTTCTTCATTGGGGACTTATTTGTTCCTGTGCAATCATGCTGTTAGTGTTGTCTGCAACTTTGTCATTGTAGGCCATTCTTCGACTCGCCATTGAGGAGAAGTATGCTATGATATGAAATTGGTTCTCCAATTCATTTGTCAATTGATTTGAGTAGCATTTCCTTATTGTTGATGTAGAAGGAATATGTACAAGAGGATGGTGATAGGTGTCTTTAGATTAGGGTCTAAAACCTGGATGACCAAAGGGAAAAAACTCGGTGGGAAAAAAAAAAGCCTTTGGTATACGCTCTTATTGGAGTTGAGCAGTTGAACGTGAAGTACATGTTCATGAAAGGTGTGTGCTTGGGTGAAACACGGAAAGAGTGCCTGATGCAAGTGCCAATTATGGGACACTCTATATGCATATGAGAAATTTGTCAACAAAAGCATGCAATGTGAAAGAAGGAGATGATGGGTGTTTCGAGGAATAAATGTAGCACATGTGACATCAAAAGATGTCTCAATAGCTTCCACCATTCCAAGAAGGGTTTTCGATGTAGAAGTTTCTCTACTCGTATATCACTGTGCTCAGTACGTGAGTGTCTTTTGGACGGGGAGCTACTCACACACCCATGAAGTACATGCAAACACTACCTAGATCAACATAATGTCAATCGAGGACACAGATGACATGATAGGCACACAGAGGAAATCTCTTTAGCTTGTCACGTTGAGACCATCCTACACATACAACACTCAGGAAGGCCAACTAAACCACAATCAAGAACCTCACTGCTCTCAACTACACCACCTAGCCACATACACACATACGGAACATAACTCACCTAATCATGCCAGATTCATACGAAACTTAAGGAACACCATCCCCTCACTAGGATACACCTGTCCCTAAGCTTCTACACTCAAAACCCATCTGCGGAAAACACGTAGGATGACAGAGCAAAATTTTGAAAGTGCCCGAAACTGAAATTTATGAGTGCCTATGCGTAGCTTATGTTGCCACGATTCTATAGGCTACTAGCACGCAGAAAAGAGACATCGTTTGATACACTTACGGCCACAAATAGCTCGTAGATACGTCGGCGTGTGCGCTTCGTCTGGCGTGGAATGCTTGGCGTTGTCGCGTAGCTGTCCTCGAGACTACAGCAATGGTGCAGTCGGATCTCCAATGCGTTGAGCGAGCGGGGCGTAGCGAGAGGATGAAGCTCACACTCATTCTCTTTCTCTCTCACACACAGTAGACGGCAGCGCTAAAACTTGATTATGATAAAAGTCTTTTTACAAAATGACCTAGGTACCTTATATACTAAGGCTACCTTAGGTTTAACCAAAAATGGGGTTGAAATGGTCAAATGGATTTGTATTTACAATCTGGAAGTGCCATTGCACCCCGGCTTCTGAAACTAGAATAACTACTCATTACAAATGACATTTATATCCATAATCCGTAGCATTTCATAACTCGCAAAAGATAAGACTTTGGTACGAAACTTGAGTTATGTTGTGTTGTTGACCCAACGGTCAACACACACACACAGAGAGAGAGAGAGAGAGAGAGAGAGAGAGAGAGAGAGAGAGAGAGAGAGAGAGTCTCCTAAACCAATCAACCTTGGCATGAATAACTGAATGTGTATACAATGGAGGCAAGGGGTTGCTTATATAGCAACCTCAGTACCCCCTCAATAAATTGCCCTACCCAAAACTTTGACAAATAAGTAAAATAAATACCTAAATTCCAAACTAAATAATGGGATCACATTGGGCAGTTGACTTGAGGTGCCAAAACTCTAACAATGTGCTTGCACACTATCACGTGCTTTTGACTATTACAACATGCACATCCACGTTGAGCTTTCCATGAACTGCGTTGAAACCGCATGCATTTGAGAGACCAAAAGGCATTCGCTTGAATTGATAGAGATAGGTGGATATCTTGAAAGCCTTGAGCATGATCTAAGAAAATTCTATGGGCCTTTGTACGCGAAGATTGAAGGTTTTACTTTTATCAAAGATAGATGTGGTAGTGAGTTTGTGTTGCGCATTTGCATATGCTCAGCAAAATAAAAAATTAGACCCAACGTTGGCTGCTAGCCACACAGGATGCACCTCTCCCTACCACCTACATAGGTCTGCAATGAGGGATGGCGCAATGTGTTGGGAAATAAGATGTAGCTAAATATATATTTGAGTAGATTACTTAAGGGAGAGAGATAGATTTCACACACAAGAGATTATAGAGTAGAGAGAGAGAGAGAGTACACATGATATACGTGGTTCACCCAATGTGGGCTACGTCCACGGGAAAGTAGCCACTCAATGGCTTTAGTACTTCAAAACAAGAAGTATTTTACAAAGGGATTATACCCTTAATAGAGCTCCCGCCTTGCTTCATTCTCACCACCTCACACCCACCTTGTTGCATCAACTTCACACTATATAATGTGTGTAAAAATGGCCTCCTTTTATAGGCCAAAAGGGTTGCCCTCTCTCATAAGAGGCAGCCATGTGTAGCCGCCCTTGTGTAGATAAGTTCAAATCGGACCCTCCAATCCGCCCATGTATGGCCACCCTTGAGAAGACAAATCCACTTTTGAATTCGGCCACCGGCCACCGGCCACCGGCTATTGACTTCCAACCACCGGCCACCAGCCATTGACTACCGGCCACCGACCAACCGACCGGTCGTTTTTCGACCACTTTCCAGCCACCATCCGGCCATAATATTCCGGTGAAGGAAAAAAAATGTATCGAGGGCTTCCGCCCCCGAGGCCCCTAAAGTTGCCCCTAAATTTCGACAGTGAAAATTTTGGTTTCTGGCGCGTGATTTTCCTTCACGCACGATGGCTTCTCCTCATAATGGGGGCCGTACAAATGTGCGTTTTTACCACAAAAAATTACAAGGGGTAAATCAGGATCCATACTTAACACAATGCGTATGACTACTCCTCGACTAACCACTTTTATATGTGATTGGCAGGGATGTTGGCCGCATGGTGAGCTTAACAATTGTTGAGGATTGATTTACATTGGGCCAAGCAATGAAGGAAAAGCACGTGAACTACGCAAGATCAGCGCTATAAAGAGAAAGCGATTAGGTACGCATCGCTCAACAATGGATATTTGCCATTGGATTTGGGGAGAGGGCTATGGCCTAAATCATGCCAAGCGGCCACCTGTGAGATCAAGAAACTCAAAACCAAGTAAACAATGGATTTTAAATGTCATAGGGAAAACTCTTGCAAACAAAGACTTCACCATTGCTACACCTAGTTGAAGCCTCACCACAAAGCCCTTTGAAACCTACACCGATCCCTTCATCCAGAGCCAGCTTTTGGAAATGTTTTTGGGAAAAGCTCACCACGAGACTTGGTCCTTCGGTAATTCTACTTTACTTGCTCCCCTCCCTGAGAATCTTCTCCTTACTATACTTAATGATCATGATAAGACTGCGGTCAAGCAAGGTCTTATGTAGATTGTTGAGGGCAATAACTCCAACCTCTTTGAAAACACTCTAATTGCTACCCCCTTCTCTATGTCATTTTTTGAACCATGCCATTGTAATGCAACTTTTGGTTGCGTGGTCGGGGTCAAGGGTGTCATCTCTACCACAAACCGAGATACTAATTATATTACACAAGCATGGAATGTGCAACGACCTTTTCGTAAGTGTGCGGTTGCGAGCATATTGGGCAAGGGGATCATTGCCGGGATAGAAATGTTTTGTGGTTCGATCATGCTTTATGGCTGGTTCTCAATCAATTACCTCGCTTCTTACCTTAAATGGTCTACTATTGCCTTTATGAGTTGGGTAGCTAAAGAATCCCAATAAGTGATTAAAGCTCTCCTCCTCCATGTATTCTACAAGAAAAAGGTAAAAGATGCTATCACTCATTTTGTTTTGTTTAGTCACATAGCACCTTCTTGCAGTTCATCCTTAGAAGTGGATACTTTTGTGAATGCGGCGGTTGCTCCAAATTCAAAGGCACCCTATGATACTCGTTCGGCCAAGAAAGCATGCGGAGAAGGGAATCAAACTGCATGTAGAAGAGGAAGGAACTTCCCCTCTCAGCGCTCAAATACATATACTACACCTCCAAGATGGAAGAAGCCTCCCCAACCAACTCCACCGCTAGTAGCCGCACCCCTCAACACCCCACCCCCACTTTCCCACCATTCTTCACACAAGCTTCTACCCCACCCCCATCCCAACTCCAAAAACCAAAACCGCCTTTATTCAGGCATGTGTAACTAGTGGTAAATCCCTACTTTATGATGAATGCAGGTTTCCAAAGATGTGCATGGATGCTTTCGGTTCATCCCCAAGAGCAAGACGAAGGGAACCTTTGTACCCCTTCATTTTGTCAACCCCTTGCTAGATATCAAAAATCTCACCTCTTTCTTTAGCTTGTTTTTTTGGGGCTTGGTATTTCCACCACTCCACTATGGGATGAATGCATTTTTAGTTGGGCTTTTGACCCCCCTTTGAAAGTAACACTCTGTAATGTGAAGAAATTTTTCACCTCTCTCACACCCCATGAGTGTTTTTGTAACTTGCAAAACATCGCACAACACGTAATTTCCACAAACTTGTGTTATTTTATGAGTACCGCTCTTGCTCACCTTTGTGGCCACGGTCTTGGGCACATACCAACTAAGCCACATAACTTCATGGAAGATTTTGAGGAGCTAAACCAAGCGCTCTTGTATCTCATAAAATCTGGTTGCATCACTCTACCTTCTAACCTAACACACAGAGAATTAACTAATGCATTCTCAGTTTATTGTGGGAAATTCCTCCCTTCTAAAATACAACACCACATCCATAATGATCTCACAAGAGAAATTAAAGAACTAAGGAACAAATTCTTTCTTAGTTGCATTGACAAAGCTCCGAGAAATGTGATTATCATTTGTAAGGCCTTTGTTCTTCTCGAAGCCCAAAAATGCCTACAAGGCAACGATTTTACACCATCTACTTTCGGGATTGAGGGGGTTACCACCCTTGTGCTAACATTCCTCTCTCAATACACTTTTCCCAAACACCACTCCCTCCCCTATCTCACCGGCATATACAAGCTGCATTAGGCCTCTTTTAGATGGATAACATGTGGAGTTGCCTGTTGTTACTCAGAAATCTCTACACTTATGGCTTGCTTGCTAAAAACTTGTATACCACTACTCAAGGAACGAACCAAAAAAATTAACAACAAACCACTTTTATGTCACCATCTTTATCTACAATCTTGGTGGATTGTAGATTCAGTTTACAATTGCATCCTCAACCTCCCCTCTCATGAAACACAATTCTACTCAAGGGATGTGAAAAGATGCTTCGAGAACATCCCACACTCAGGGGTACAAGGCCTAATCCATCATCTCACCTTGTTAATTTCCCATGCCTTCTCCGCATATCTAGAAACATTCATCTCTTTCAAAAGATTCCCCTCCAAAAGCATAGAAGGCACTTGGTCTTCCTATAGATACAATCAAGCCTTTCATTTAACCTCAAGGAAGTACTCCAACTAAACGATTGGCTCATTAATAACATCTTTTTACAATGTCAAGGGAAGATTTATAGGCAAACCAATGGAGTTCCAATGGGACTTGCATGCTCCCCCCCATGGTGCAATCTCTACCTCCATTCCCTAAATTTTGAGTTCCTCTCTGACACTCTCAACACACATAATGCTAAAGAGATTCTCTCAACTTTAGGCCATCCCTTTAGATATTACGACGATATCTCACTCATAAACTCTACAAACCCATCGTTCTTCATAGAGCAACACAAAATCTACCCCAATTGCTTACCCATTGAAACCACCACTGGTAACTCTACCAAATTTCTAAACCTCCATCTCTCTACCCAATTTGGCTATCTCACAAAAAGCCTTACACCAAAAGAAGATAAACTCCCTTGCACACCCATAAGATACCTCAAAGGATCCAGCAACCGACCTTATGAGTGGGCATATAAGGTCATTATCTCACAGCTCAAACCAATACTCTTTTGTAACTCCAATGCTATGGCAGCCGCTAAAGACATTAAAATGCTTGTGGACTCTTTTTGTAAAAATGGTTTCAAGAGAGCTAAGCTTTGGAGACTCATGAGAAGATTCCTTTGAGAGTTTTCAGCTTCACAATTCTCATGCCACCCCACTCTACTCTTGGACTTGCTAGAATTTGGAGGGCATTAGGACCCCTTGGGGAGCCTAGTGCCCCCTTTGGTACAAATCCTCATCCCTCCTAATGCGGGCGGACGAGGGTCTCTCTCACTAGCACAAAAAACACCTCTAAAGGCTAATCTAGTGCACCCCTTAGAGCCTAGACCAAGATGCTTATAGGGTAACAAGATTTTGGATGGACGTACCCTTTACCTCACCCCCCAATTTTTTATAAAAAACATCAAGACTCCACTACCCCAACCCCACCCCTCCCTAACCGTGCACCCTTTGGGCTTCCCTCTCTTTTTGAGATTGGCCCCCTTCTTTCTCTGTAGCCTATAAATATGGAGGCTTGGTTGTCCTTTTCAAGGTGACATTTTTATTTCATTAACAAGCTATCAAAAAAGAGAAATCTCACCACACCCTCTCACCACTCCGCTCAAATGGAAGCTTCCTCTGAGGTTTGTAGCTTACCCTTGATTTTGATTGTTATTTTTTTGCTCGACATCTATGACATGTAAGATAATCCTATGACACCTGCCTTCCATCATTTTTTACTAACATTTTTATATTTGTTTTGATGGTGATGGTGATAGGAAAGAGGTTCTTCCTTTGGCTAAAACATTGCAATCTAGCTCAAACTCCCAAAGTTTAATCTTCTCTCTCTCTTCATTTTTTGTAAGCAAGCATTTTCATTATAATGGCTTCCAATAAGAGTTTTTTTTAGCATTCCTGACCTCTATGTTTTAATGGTTAAAGTGGTGTTTTGATCTTGTAACTTTCTAGTAACCTACTCTCTCTCTCTCTCTCTCTCTCTCTCTCTCTCTCTCTCTCTTTGTGTGGCGATATTATCGCAGCTCTGTGGCTTGCTGCAGACCTTAGTATTTTCAAGCAATAACGTGGGTGAACTTGATTCTTAGGTGGTGCTATGTTGAGAAAAAGGCTCCAAATTGAGCACAAGATGCACAACACCTTTGACTTATGTGCGTAAGTGTCACGAGGATAGTCTCTTATCGGAGAGGTGTGAAAAGAAAAAGGGATCGCTTCTGCAAGTATTGAGTGACTATGTACAAGCTACCTCTCCTACTACTATCGTTAATGTCTTCACCTTGCTCATGGGTGCATGCTCTTGTGATTGAGGATTTTAGTTGACCCACTGTTATTGTTGCGCAATAGTCTAGCTGCAGTCCACCATCAGTTGAAGCTATTGTCACACCGCAGGTCTAGCTACACACTGCCATTAATTGAATTAGCTATCGCTTCTGTTGTTGCAATCGACAATGGGTGATGGGATAAGAGGTGATGAGGAGAAAGGGACGGCACACCTACATAAATAATGGACAAACCACAGTAGACTCGGTTGGGGGGGGGGGGGGGAGAGAGAGAGAGAGAGAGAGAGAGAGAGAGAGCGAGAGAGAGAGAGAGAGGGACATGTGTGGGTTGATTTCGTGGATGGTGGCTCCATAGCAACATTTGGCCAATTGCGCCTCTCTTTCTCTCGCTCTCGTGCTTCTCCTTCTCACTCAGGCACATGTGTGGGTTGATTTTGTGGATGGTGGCTCCATAGCAACATTCGGCTCACCAAGTAATCAATCACGCCGCTCTCTCTCGCTCTCGTGCTTCTCCTTCTTACTCAGGCACATGGGTTGATTTCATAGATGGTGACTCCATAGTGACAATCGGCTCACCAAGTAATCAACCGTGCCGCTCTCTCTCGCTCTCGTGCTTCTCCTTCTCACTCAAGCACACTAGAGGTCTCTCTCTCTCTCTCTCTCTCTCTCTCTCTCTCTCTCTCTCTCTCTCTCTCTCTCTCTCTCTCTACTTATGGAGATTTCAAACTGTTTCTGCCTCTTGATTTTGTGACATGAGTGCAAGGTGTCTTTTTATATAGGAGCGAACCGTGCTTTAGACACATGAAAATCTATATAAACAAGTGAAAGGGTCACGGTGGCTTTCAAAAAAAAAAAAAAAGTGATAAAGTCATTAGGTTGAGTTTAATTGAAAATAGTGTTCGGGAAAGCATTGCCTCAGTTTAGCCTTGAGCTGGTTGAAAATCGAGACTAGCCGATTGCAAACCATGGTGAAGGGAAGAAAAACGATCAAATATGTGAGAAAATAGTTTTAAAAATCTTACAAATTTATGCTAGTATTTTTGGTTCGCTTTTTTATGCGGAGGAAAGTCGACTGACGCATGCTTAATAAAAGAGATATTCTTGAATATTGACTAGAATTAATTTATAGAATGCAAGAAAATTCAAGCCATGTTAGGTTGTACAATGAAATGTGAAATAAAAAAAACTCATCAACGTGTGTGTGTGTGTAGAATTTACTAGAATTATGCAAAGTGAAGCTTCACTTTAACATTCTAAAATAATAATAATAATAGAATGCAAGAAAAATAAAGACATGTCGATGTGAAATGAAAGGTGGAATAAAAAGAATCATTTACTATATCAAAGCTTAAATAATATTTAAGGTAAGTTTCAATGATCACTGAAAACATTGAAAGTATCCCTAACCCAACTCTCCTCTAAGCAGTGTTCCTAAAAATCATTTTCTCAAACATACATAATTACTTTCCTTAATTTTCCAAGAGGAAATTTTGGAAAATTAGGCTTATTTTGAGGGTTTTTTTCTCCCTTTCCCCTTGCCCTCAACCGGCAAATTGAAATTGAAAAGGACACGATATTAAGTTGAAACACATTATTCTTTGAACACTACCTCTAAGGCTTCTTTTAGAAAGCCAAAAATGATGTTTTTTAACTTTTATTTTGAAGAGCAACGTGAGCACTTATGGGTTCAAAGAGGAGAAAAAGAGCCTTTTAAAAGAAAGTCATTAGGTCCTTAAATGAAGGGACTATTTACAAGAAAGGAAGGCAAGCAAGCATTAAACGAAAGGACCAAGTTATAACGATGAAAAGACCCATTCACATTACGAGCAAAAAAGTCAATTTTTTCACAAATCAACCAACTAGATCGCTTGGCATGAGCAACATTTGTCGTCATAGCCAACATACAAGCTTTATTGCTAAAACCCCTTTCTAACACAATAGCCCCGCACATCTTCAAGAAATAAAATGCATGCAAAAATGCGATAAAAAGAAAGGTTCAAAGGGCCTAAGAAAGGTGCTATGGTGTGGCAATCATCATAGCGTCAAAAGAGCCCTATTCACAAAAGGACGCTCTGTCCAGCTTTAGCCCCAGATCGCATATGCAAAAGTCATGAGCAACATAATTTTCTCTTAAGGAACATGAATTAGTTCAAAAAGGAGGGTTACATGTTTGTACAAGCTTGTCCATGACTGTATGTTTGATCATTGTTGTAGATGATTGTACACTGCCTTCAAAAAGTTGGCCTCCTCCTTGTCGAACATGCACGCAGTTCTTCATCCAAATGCGGATTCAAGCTTCTCTAAATCAAACAAACTTTCCATCAATTTTTGGCTTTCCCCGTCCTTTGCATAGGCAAATTTCACCTTCTTTTGAGTGAGTGTTGGGGTCAACAAATGGATTAACAACCTGTACAAAACTTCACCTTCTCAATTGTTGCTTTCAGACACCTTGTTGAATGCAGAAATCATCAAGCAAACATCTTCGATTGAGCACGTATAGTGAGGACATTATAGAAGTAACCACAAAAAATTTCAATAACATTATAAATTAATGACAAGAGAACCCCCTATCTCACCAAAAAAATCAGGACAACCACAACAGAATATATATATTTGAGCCCATCATGCGAAAATAACGGCAGAATGTAGATAAAGAGGGAGGTAAGACAATAAAGTTTGAGCAGGAAAACCTTGGATCCATGGATAACTTGATACTGACAAGAGAAAGTCCATGAAAATAGAACTTACATTCCAGAACATTTCAAATACTTTAGGAGGATTGTACAGAATTGCATACGCAAGCCTCCCGGGCTAGTGATTTTAAAGAACATATGTTGTCTCTCCAGCTGTCCTCAATGGAATCATGGACATGTTGGATCCAATCCTCAAAATCCGTGAGCCATACCATTTGCTCTTGGTCTCGAGGTACGTCAAATACCATTTTTGCCCATCCAGTTCAGTGAGGCGCTCACTAAATGTTGAGCACACATACCAAACTTGTCCCAAGAAGCCTCAAGCCTACACGTTTCTGGCTTTGAGCGACATCCCATCATACATTGAATGCACAACAACACAGAGCTGAGAGAAGACACCCGTTCCTGGCTTCAACCGCACTCCCATGAGACATTGAATGCGTAGTAAGCCCCAAAGCAAAGAGTAGGCCAACGACAGCAAATCGAGCCACGCCACCTGTAAACAAAGCATCCTCTTCATGTCGTGTGGGTGTGTACAATAGAAATAATGCTAGGGGCTATAGCTCCTGCTGAACTATGCGACAAGCCAGGCATTCCCCATCACCCGCAGGAGCATTCATGGCGCCTTGCTTTGCGGAAATGACACCCGCCTTCATGATCGCGAATCGCGATGCAAACTCGGACTTGACCGGCCTGATTTGGAAACAAGCTAAGAGAGAGAGAGAGAGAGAGAGAGAGAGAGAGAGAGAGAGAGAGAGAGAGAGAGAGAGCGAGAGAGAGAGAGAGAGAGAGAGAGAGAGAGAGAGAGAGAGAGAGATGTAATACCCAATCATTAGGTGAGAGGACTCAAACTACCCGCCGGCTTTAGTTCACGCAAGATCGCTTCAAGTCGTGAGTCCTTTGCGTGTGTGTGTGTGTGTGTGTGTGTGTGTGTGTGTGTGTGTGTGTGTGTGTGTGTGTGTGTGTGTGTGTGTGTGTGTGTGTGTGTGTGTGTGAGAGAGAGAGAGAGAGAGAGAGAGAGAGAGAGTTATCCACGACTCCCTTCTGCAACTAGTGAGTCTGAGTATTGGAGAGAGTCAAAAGCTCTTGAAAATTGAACTGTTGGGAGTCATTTTCCACCTCCGAAGAGCTGGGACGGTTGCCAATTCACACACACACACACACACACACACACACACACACACACACACACACACAGAGAGAGAGAGGGAGAGAGGAAAACAGCCTGTAGCGTCTCCGTAGTTCCCCCCTATTGACGTCCTCACACCCGAGAGATGCCTACTATGTTTTTGGATGTTTTTTTTAATGTTTTTCGAGGTCCCGTTGCATGGGGTTGTAGCATTGCAGGGCGGGTGTGCATGCTTCATTTGATGAGACATTGGTAGATGTCACCCTCCAAGAACGCCTCTCTGCAATCCCTTTTGAAGCTATCTTCTGCGGAAAAAATTGGTGCTCTATTCCACTACTTGATCCCTTAAATTACTGCTTGATTTCTCCCTATGCAGGAGGCTTTGTAGCTAATAGAACAGCTCTTTCGGAGGAGCTCACTACATGTTGATTGTTGGGAGGAGCACCTTGATCCGGTTGGTCGTTCGATAGTGTTGAACTACCAAGCTTATGCGAGCTTTCACCCCGTCGATTCTTCCCTCTCTCATGGCATGCATGGCTGTTGCAACGCTATCGTCTTCGACGCGCGTTTCCTTGGACCTCTCTCTCTCTCTCTCTCTCTCTCTCTCTCTCTCTCTCTCTCTCTCTCTCTCTCTCTCTCTCTCTCTCTCTCTCTCTCTCTCTCTCCCGGTACCCTCCAACAAGATTGGCGTCGATGTTTCTCCCATGCTGCCTCTATCTCGCGTTGCAGTCATCGCACAACTTGACATGTTTCTGTCCTCCCCCAAAGTTTTTTTTAAATGATTTTCATTGTCATGCACACTAAACCTAGGTTTTTAATACTATCACCCGCCGGTGCTCGAATTATTATTATTTTAGCTAAACCTTGGATGAAGAATTCTGTTTTGATTATCAAAGACCCAGTGCACAGAAGATGGCGCTTTATCAAGTTTAAAAAAATTACTTCAATATCTATCCAAATTATCGATAGCTGGCAACATAGAGAGAGAGAGAGAGAGAGAGAGAGAGAGAGAGAGAGAGAGAGAGAGAGAGAGAGAGAGAGAGAGATGAAATGAAATGGGATGACATATTAACGTCTTCAAAAGGTCAAAATGACCTATGAGACCAAACTAGTACAAACTGGTGAATCTGGTACCATGTTTGGGCACATAAAATAAAGTAAAATAAAATGAGAGAGAGAGAGAGAGAGAGAGAAAGATAGAGAGAGAGAGAGAGATAGATAGCTGAAATGATATATTAATGTCTTCAAAAGGCCGATCTATATATTATAATGGGGGAAGGGATTCTGGCGTACTCTCCTTGATCCAGTTAGTGTGCCCTACAGCAAGGCGAGACAACGAGAGAGAGAGAGAGAGAGAGAGAGAGAGAGAGAGAGAGAGAGAGAGAGAGAGAGAGAGAGAGAGAGAGAGAGAAAGAGAGTAATTCCAATTGATGCATATATAGAGAGAGAGGAAGAGAGAGGTATGGCGGTTCCATCTTTTCGTACGTGCTTGCATATGGCGATAGTGGAAGCTCCACATTTCTGTTTCGGTCTGTGTACAAAGCTCCGCGTTTGTTCGTGTGTGTGTGTGTGTGTGTGTGTGTGTGTGTGTGTGTGTGTGTGTGTGTGTGTGTGTGTGTGTGTGTGTGTGTGTGTGTGTGTGAGAGAGAGAGAGAGAGAGGAGCCATAATAGCCCACTTATAGGAAGTACGCCATCGCTGCATGTCTAAAGAGGTAGTACGCCATCGCTTAGAGAGAATGAGAGAGAGAGAGAGAGAGAGAGAGAGAGAGAGAGAGAGAGAGCCATCGCTGCAGGTTTACAACTGCCCTTTGGCCCCTTCCTCCTGACTCCTACGTCCTTCTTCTATAAGAGAGTCTGCTGCCCTTCGGACCCTTCCTCTTGACTCCTGCGTACACACACACACACACACACACACACACACACACACACACACACACACACACAGAGTGAGGTTTGAGAGAGAGAGAGAGAGAGAGAGTTTTACGTATGGCGTATACGATTGCAGGTCAACACGAAGGTTAGACACATACATTTTCCCTCTGGAGAAAATAAGGGCAAACTTGAAATTCTTTAGGTCAGGCTTTTATCAGCAATTACACTAAAACATGCATAAATTTCTCGGTTCTCTTAAAGGCAAGCTCAAAATCTAACCAGGATTTTGCAATTTTATCTGATTAAAATACATTGGACCCAGTTTTTCTAGCACTCCTCCTTTCTCCAAAATTCCCTTAAGAGAAAGCTCATTAGGTATCAAAGGATTAACTAATTCAGCTGCTTCGAAAAATTAGGGAGACATACTGCGAAGAGGTAAATTGATTAAATTTGAAAATTTTTGCACTAATTTTTTTTTTTAATTTGTAGGTTTCCTCACATTCTAATTTAAATTTGAGAGGTAAATCTCAAAATTTGTAGGTGGGATTACACTAAATCCAATGCCGAAGGCGGCACCGTTGTATACATTTTTCCTAACTGACAAAAATAAGGGCAAACTTGAAATTCTTTAGGTCAGGCTTTTGCCGGCAGTTACACTAAAACATGCGTAAATTTCTCGGTTCTCTTAAAGGCAAGCTCAAAATCTAACCAAGATTTTGTAATTTTAGCTTATTAAAATACATTGGACCCAGTTTTTTCTAGCACTCCTCCTTTCTCCAAAATTCTCTTTAGAGAAAGCTCATTAGGTATTGAAGGATTATTTTGGTGTCAAGAACTTGCTAAAAGGTAAATTGACTAAATCCGAAAATTTTTGCACTAAATTTCTCTAAAATTTGTAGGTTTCCTCACATTCTAATTTAAATTTGAGAGGTAAATCTCAGAATTTGTAGGTGGGATTACACTAAACTCTATGCCGAAGGCGGCATCGTTGTACTAGGGAAAGGAGTTTCCCCCCCCCCACAGCCACCTGGCGACAAGAAAGAGAGAAAGAGGTTGCCGATGTAGATAAAGAGGGGGGGGGGGGGGGGGGGGGGGGGGGAGAGAGGTCGCCGGAGGCGGCCGGCCATACTAGTCAACCGTAATAGAGGAGGGTACTCTTTGGAATAGTACTACTATCGAAATTCTAATGCTTCTCTTTTGAAAGAATAGGGGGCCTTCAAATTCTAACACTGGTGACGACGGAGTATAAGGATGAGGCTGCAACATAACCATTCAAGGGATAAGATCATAGATGATTGATTGAGGGGGCTTTGCATGCCTAGAAAGTTGAAAACTTGGAACTGTGAGGTATGACAACGCAACAAGACAATTCAGAAGTTGCACTCAATGAAATGACTTGAGCCTTGAAAATGACTTCTCTAATTGATTCAAATTTCAAAAGCCCGTTTATGGTATTATATAAAATTAAAATGATAAAATAAAAGTACACATCGAAAAAATGAATACAACTTTGGGAAATAGTCAAATAGCAATTCAAGTTGTGCTGTGCTGAGCACTTTAAGAAAAAAATAAAAAAAATAAAGCTCTCTTTAAGGACACATGTTTAAGAATTAGAATTGAATGATCAATTCTAATTCTTAGACATGTGTCCTTCAAGAGTCTTCACGAATCCCTAGGGTTGGGAGGGTTCTTCTTCAGCTTCGGTGCCAGGAGGGCTCATAGGTGGGTTGTTCGAGAGAGGCGTGCGCTTCTAGCTTTTAAGGTGCTCCCTAGCGTGGTGGGGATGAGGTCATGGGAGGCGGGACTGCTTGCAAAAGGCTCAGGCCTGCTCTAGGGGGAGCCGCTTGCGGGTCTGTGCCCTCTCTCCTTGGGGGTTTCAGCGACCAACCATTTTTTGTGCCGATAGTGGAGGGTGTCCCTCTAGGACCTGCTAGGGCCTAAATGGCGGTTGATGCTTTTTGTTTGTTTGGGCGACAGCTTCTGCAAGTGTGACAAGCGTGCGAATCTAGTGGCATCGTCTGATTCTCCTCCCGAAAGGGGCATGGCTCCCCTACAAAAGTTTCGTCTCCTCATGTGATGCCCTTGCTCGTGTTGAGCAGGGCTTCTGCTATAATTTTTTTGGGGATTATTAATTTTAAACACTCATAGTCTGAATTTTTCCAGAAAAAAAAAGAATTAGAATTGAATGACCTTCACCCATATGATACCAAGGCCTTGAGCAGGCCAAAGAAAAAAGAGAATGCTAGTGTGAGTGTGTGAGTGTGTGTGTGTGTGTGTGTGTGTGTGGGGGGGGGGGGGGGGGGGGGGGGGCGGGGGGGGCGAGGGAGGAGAGAGAGAGAGAGAGAGAGAGAGAGAGAGAGCAACTCCCCAAAATTATATAACTTTAGAAACATTGCTCGTAAAAAGCAAAAGAAATTCAGCATTGTGCTTTTAGTAAAAAAAACTAGGATTTATCCAAAAATCTAAGGTATCTATCGGGATTTATAACTAAAATGCACAAATTGGGATTTTTAAAGGCAGCCTGGTTAGAAACCTGGGATTTATCAAAAAATCTAAGGTATCTACCAAGATTTATAACTAAAATACACAAAAATTACCCTTGAGAATAACGATCAAATTTCAACCAAGATTTTTCATTATTAACTGGGAAATTTACACTACAAACCGGGATTTGTGAGCGAATTATATTGATCAACCCAAAAAATTATAAGGTCTTGTGTCTTAGATTGTCTTCTTGAGTGCATAATTTTTTTCCACAAAGACTCGTATACAAATTTCATGATTTTCAACCCAAGTCTTCCACGTGATCTCAAATAATACTGCAAGAGATGAGAGTCTATTGATATGCAAGCAAAGCAACTATGTTTAATGCTCACATATCTTGGCCTCTAGTGTGAATATCCAGTTTGAAAATGAAAAATGTTAGTTGTAATATCATTTCGTTTTAATTTTTGAAGTTAAAATTTGAGCATTTTAGTCGTAAATCATAAGAAATGCCTTAGATTTTGGCAATCTATGGCATTTCTTACTCCTCGGTCTACGCCCCCATTACATGGAATCTACTCAGATACCCTCTTTCTCCTCTCTCTTCTATCTCTCTTTGCGCGACGCCCTGCCCTCTGCCCTACCTCCGCAGCGATGGCCTCACCCTCTGTAGCTCGATCTCCGCCTCTGAAACACTCCCTCAGACCACCTCACACCAGCGTTCTCACTATCTCTCCCACTCTGCCCTCTGCCGGACCTGTGCACCCATGGCCACACCGTCTTCCAGCTACACACATTGCTCAGAGGAGCTCTCTCCGTGTCTCTCTCGCTCTCCCCTCTGTCGCACCTGCCGACCCATGACCACACCCTCCGTAAGGACTGACTGAGAACTTCGTTTCGACCTGAGAAATGAGATTTCTCTCTCTCTCTCTCTCTCTCTCTCTTCCTCTTTCCACGTATTTACTGCACCTTCCGCTTCCTCTTTCCACGTGCTCCCTTCCCCTTTTTGACTTCAAATTTATCCTGAGGATCTCTTGAGATACCCCTTTATCCAACTGCTTCCAAAATTGGGGACACGTACTGGCATAAATTCCAACTAAATCATTTGATTTAGCTTGACTTTAAAACAAAGGAGAAGCACTTGTTAGGTAGACATCACTTTACCATCAAGGTTATTGTGCAAAAATTGTCCACCTATTTGGTCTTCTTTAAGCACTTTTAGAGACGACCCTCTCCGCCATCAAGGCCAGGCCACGTCACCTCACATGGGGACACCATGCTTGGTTCAAATGGAGCTCTCAAAGGTACAAGATTGACAACGAGGCTACTTGATGGTTCGATGTTCAATAGTTCCCATGGACGTCCTTGTTGGCAAACCAAATGCTAGGACACTCTCAATATTCGTTCACGTTTGTTTTCCCAATAACTTTTTGGCTTGCTAAAGGCTTTAGTATCCATATCGTTCAATTCTAGAACTCGGTGCATGTCTCTCTCAAGCATAAAAGCCTTCAAAAAGGCCCCTAAGGGTGAAGGTGTTCCGTTTTGCTTAAAAGTCTTTTGAAGAGCTTGCAGAAAAGAAGGGTGCATGAGGGGGAGAGAGAGAAATAAAGATTTTATAGTTGAGCTCATGTACCCTTCAAATTTTTAATTTATTATTGGCCAACAAGGCCATAGGGAAGTGGTAGAGAAAAACTTGCAATTCTTTCGTCATCAAAGGGTCACACTCACATTAACTTTTCTAGGTGACATTTCAAGTCATTTCATGTCTTACTATATTCATTTGAATATTTCTATTATGAAAATATGCATGTGTGTGCACACGTGCATCTTTCCCTCTCTCTAATCTCTCTCCATAAAAGTGTTCGAGAAATATCATTTTTTCAGACATACAAAACTCCTTTTCTTGAATTTACTAAGAGGAATTTTAAAAAAAATAGATTTATTTTTTGGGTTTTTATATTATTTTTCTCTATTTTGGGGCAAAAATTCTCCTTTTCTTCTTTCACAGTCAAATGGTCACCCTCACATTAACTTTTCTAGGTGACATTTCAAGTCATTTCATGCTTTACTTTATTCATTTGAATATTTTCATTATGAAAATGAGCATGTGTGTGTACACGTGCATCTCTCTCTCTCTCTCTCTCTCTCTCTCTCTCTCTCTCTCCATTAAAGTGTTCGAGAAATATCATTTTTTTAGACATATAAAACTCCTTTTCTTGAATTTACTAAGAGGAATTTTTAAAAAATTAGATATATTTTTTGGGTTTTTATATTATTTGTCTCTATTTTGGAGCAAAAATTCTCCTTTTCCCCTTACTCTCAATTGACATTTTTGAAATTGAAAACGACACAATATTAAGCTGAGACACATTTTTCATGAACACGAATTCCATTAACATGTCAAATGTGTTCTAATAATCATTTATTAGAGGAAAAAATGATGCCTTCTTGAGGCCATCGTGAAGTCTTCACCTTGTTTTTAGGGCATTAACGTATTTTCAAGGGGCTTTTTTCAAGACCAATATTGATATTTTTTTAAAAAATTTGGAAATATGTATTTCTTTAAAGAGCTTGAGAAAAAGAAAAAGCTTACCTAATGTCGATTTGGGGCTGTCTCGCTTTGAGGACATGCATGACATGCAAATGTAGAGGTCATTATCCACATTATTGAGAGAGAGAGAGAGAGAGAGAGAGAGAGAGAGAGAGAGCAACCATCACATTGCATGTGTGTGCATACACATGCACATAGATAAGAGAGAGAGAGAGAGAGAGAGAGATTTTACCGTTGAGCTTACGCACCCTTCAAATTTTCAAGATATTATTATTGTATTATTAAAAGCGTAACTAAAGTTTTCTACATGTAGAAAATGGATTAACACTAGTCATGTAATTGGACACTTAAGTATCCTAAGACACTACAATGTCCTGTTTTCCTTCCAAGTTTTGGGAATTTATTTGTCAAGCTAAAAAGAAGTTTTTTATACCTTGCTTCTACCATAGGTTGGTTGCTTCTACCATAGGTTGGTTATGAGGGAAAGGAAACACTGGATTTTTCTCCATGTCAAAATGTAATCCGTATGGATAGAATTCTGGTAAGTTCTAAGCCATAAATTTTAGTAAAATTTCAAGCTGTTTTGCCAAAAAAATCATAAAATTCTTTCATCTTTTTGTGGAGATGGCCTTTTTTATGTTTATAAAAGCCAAGTGTTAGCACTTAGTGTTACAAAACAATGGAATGCACTCTAAAGACAAGTTTCCAAGTCACACGCAAGTTATAGACATAATTTCATACTTGAGAATAAGAGCATAATTTTGATCACATTATGAGTTTTGCAAAAAAACAAAAGAGCCTAATTTTGATCTTTCAAAGGTCTCCTCGTGGAATTGAGGCTATTCTAGTGTAATTTGACAGCAACAAATGACTTTATATGTTGAAACCAAGAAACTACGTATTTTTTGGGCTCCTTAATCCATATAAATCTTGTTGCTTGAACTCTATCTTGAATTTTTTATCGTGCAAAAACTCTTAAAAATCTTGAGTTCTCTATAGTAACATTAAAACCAAGGTTTTGGGCAGCCCAATCGTGTATGTACCACGTACTTTGATACATTTAGTTGATCTACATAGAAAGTTTGATATTGTTTGAGGTTTTGAATGCTTATGTCTCAAGAATGAAAATATCAAAGTTCTCTCTTATGCAGTTTTGAATATTTGAAATAATCCAATAACTGCTGCATACCAAAGCCCTTCTACTTGCCACCTTGAGTCCTCAATGGAAAGGGTAAGCAATGTATCACTTTCTAAAACTCACAAATACATCAAAAATTTATTTATTTTTGTATACAACGATATGCCTGAAATGGCTATATCAAATACATAGAACTTTCCATTATTTTATATACTCCCAAGTCAAATTTTTTGCACATGAAACTTTCAATTATCTATAGCAAAATTGTGAAAAAGACACCTAAAATTTTCTACAAGGTGCTTCATTTTTTCTTGAGCTTATAAAGTCGATTTCTTCAAACCATCAATCACAGTTTTATGAGGGTCAACTTGATGAGTATAGTTCTTGATCATGGTAGATTCTAAAATGCAAGGTTATATTTTTAAAAGACTCTATATCTAGCATATTTAAGCATATCAAGAGGGTTTTCTTAAATAAACCGTCTACTGCAAGTAGCATTTAATTTAAATTTGTAAAAAAAAAAAAGGACACTTAAATGTGCTATTTTGGTACCAAGCTAGTGTTGAATGCCCGACAAAGACCAACCCTCATTGCCCAGTTGATGGACCTTTTAGATATTTTTTTCTTTTTATTTTTAAGAATTAACCTGTGGGCTATCTTAAAAATCTATAAATTTTTGCTACTTTCATAAATTCTCCAAATTTTTTCCACATTCTTGAAAGCACATAGATAGAAGTAATACAAAAAGCGGCCAATCTTACAACTCCATCTATATATTATATTATACTAATAAAAAGACAAACCTATGCCTCCACGTGGTTTCATTTCCATCCAACCGCAAGCGGCATTGCATTTCCATGCAACCACAACCTCAAAGATTTGAGATGTTGTTTCATATACTACCGTCGTGTGCATCTACTACCAATGTGTGCACCAATTAGAGATCTTATAACTCCATGTTGTTGCATGAGCCATCCACAAAGTACTCCACCACTTTCTTTGCACCTCTCGCAACCCAATACTTACCCATAGCTCAAGAGGATGGAGAGGTCAATGGTTTGGGCTTGCTCCATAACCCGATAGGAAGGAGAGGCCTAAGAGGGAGGAATAGGGTCTTTATTCAGTCCATTTCAGCACCACTGCATCTGGCTTGCATGTTCGCATCTACACATGCTTCCAAGATTTGCAGGAAAGGATAGGCAGTGATATTGGTTGCACAGCATCATAGAGCTGGGGGGTTTGGAGGTGGGGCAACATTAGCTTAACATAATGTAGGTCATTGTGTGGATTTCTCCTTGGACATGGTGGTAGATGACTTAGGGCAGCATGCTGCGATGTTTGATACACCCTACTTCCCACATCCACACTCTATCTATGGTAGAATCCTTGATTTTTTGCTCGCCTCAAAACAGCCTTGCATACACCAGTGCAAATGCAGACGTAGGAGCATTACTATGTGAAACCCCTACCTCCCTTACCTACATAACTAGCTACTCCTCCTGCCTCCTCTTCAAAGGGCTCACAATGGGAGTTTACAATGTATTCCAGATAGCAAGAAGACCATAAGACCCCTACTTTTTCCTTGCAGGAGGAGCCCCAGATTGGAGCATTCACAACACAACCACTGCATCTGGCTTGCATGTTCGCATCTACACATGCTTCCAAGATTTGCAGGAAAGGATAGGCAGTGATATTGGTTGCACAGCATCATAGAGCTGGGGGGTTTGGAGGTGGGGCAACATTAGCTTAACATAATGTAGGTCATTGTGTGGATTTCTCCTTGGACATGGTGGTAGATGACTTAGGGCAGCATGCTGCGATGTTTGATACACCCTAATTCCCACATCCACACTCTATCTATGGTAGAATCCTTGATTTTTTGCTCGCCTCAAAACAGCCTTGCATACACCAGTGCAAATGCAGACGTAGGAGCATTACTATGTGAAACTCCTACCTCCCTTACCTACATAACTAGCTACTCCTCCTGCCTCCTCTTCAAAGGGCTCACAATGGGAGTTTACAATGTATTCCAGATAGCAAGAAGACCATAAGACCCCTACTTTTTCCTTGCAGGAGGAGCCCCAGATTGGAGCATTCACAACACAAACTATGAGAGAGAGAGAGAGAGAGAGAGAGAGAGAGAGAGAGAGAGAGAGAGAGAGAGAGAGAGAGAGCCCCACAGGCTGCAGTACTATCTACTCCTCCTACCTCCTCTTCAAAGGGCTTACAATGGGAGTTTACAATGTGTTCCAGCTAGCAAGCAGACCATAAGACCTCTATTTTTCCCTTGTAGGAGGATCCCCGAATTGGAGCGTTCACGACACGAACTACGAGAGAGAGAGAGAGAGAGAGAGAGAGAGAGAGAGATTTTATTATCGTCCTCGGAGTTCAAATATGACCTATGGACCAAAGTTACATGTGATGTAGTATGTGTATGGATGATGAGTGACTCTTGATGCTCCAAAATTGTGGTGATGAGAGTCGCAATGGAGAGCCCACACTTTGGCTGGGAGAGGAAAGTGTGTAGGTCTAAGTTATGACTGAAAATGTGAGAGAAGCAAGTTTGAATGTGACCAAAAGCTGAGCACTCTAGTAGTGTGTGGTACTCAGACTCTCGAACTTGCAGTGAGCATAATGTGCACAGTCGATTTGACTCTTCTCCATTGCCCCAATGCCCTATTTTGCATTGAAGGAAATGGGATCTAAGCCGAATGGCTGCGATAGTGTGCATCGCCGTCAAGGGGATAGGCTCAAGCATGTGAGTGTGAGTACGGTTTCCTCTTTCAACTAAGAACATGGTTTTGTAGTTGGGGGCAATATGGGTGGTGTAACATATGAAGCGTGACCCACAGGATTTCTCCCAAATCGTAATACATTGGCGTTGTAGAAAATCTTCATTCACTTGGGAGTCAATTGAAGCATCATGTAGCAAGTGTAATGCATCCCATCTCCCAAACCACTTCTTTATGTCTTGCATCCATCCCGTGCTCAAGATCTTGCTTTTATGCATCTTTTGAACTTTTTTGCTTGCTTCCCGTGCAATTGTAGGAAGTCAATGTGAGGGGTTTTGATGCATCTTTATCATGTACTCCACAACCCTTTCCATGCCCATAGCGTCAATTGGAAGACATCCCGACTCAAGAAGTAGGAGCATAAATAGTGTTTGTGTCTTTACTTGGAGTAATTTTGTAAGAAAACACTTTTGGACATTCTCAAACTGTTTCCAAGTAGACTTTGAGATGCTCCCGTCCCACACTTCAATTCCATAAAGAAGAACCGGTGTCACCAATGCATCAAAAAGATACTTCTTGAGAACCCAACACTTGATGTTTCCCACATTACACATTTTCTTAAATGCATAATATGCTCTCTTTCCCGCTTCCAAACGATGCATAGCACATTCATGCCACTTGTGATTGGAGGGAACCTCAAGGCCAAGGTACTTAAAGCTCTCAACAACTTCGAGTGTCTCATTGTTGTACACAATGCATGGCTCCTCCTTATGGTTGGTTTTCATAAGCATAACCTTTGTTTTGGATTCATTCATAATCAACGCACTATGCAAGCAAAAGTTCTCAAGGACAACCATAAGCTTTTGTGCATCTTCTAAAGTGTGTGCTAGAAGCACTACATCATCCGCATACAACAAAAGCATGATTACCACATTGCAAATAGTGACCTCTTCAATGCCTTCTTCTTGCATAAAGTCAAGTACCATTTGTTCCAAATGATCGATGCATCGACCAAAGAGAGTTGGTAACAACAGACATCCTTGTTTAACCCCAATAGTGCTTACAAAAATTTCTGAAATTTCTCCTCCCATGCGCCATTGGCAAATCACCTTCTCATAGATTCGAGAAACCGCAAGCATAAACTTAGTTGACACTTGGAGTTCTTCCATCCTTCTCCACAAATTGTTACGTAGAAGCATATCAAAGGCTTTCTTAAAGTCCATAAAACAACAATACAATTGCTTGCCTTTCAACAGACTTTCCTCCATGAGAACACAAAGAGTGACAAGATGATCAATGATGCTATGGCATTGATGAAAACCCGCTTGTCCCTTTGCACGCTTATCATTCTCTTCAGCCCAATCACTCAATTTCATCTTCATTATGCACCCAAACAACTTTTCCATAAGAGAGCCAATCATTATATTCCGGTAGTTGTTTACATTCTTTACCTCCCCTCCTTTATGCAAAGGCTTAACCCAATTAGTACTCCAATCATAAAGCATACCATGTTGAAGTGGAAGGTTGAACATATCACACATCCACTCATGGGTAAAATCTCCCCTCCATTTGATTATCTCTAGCTTGATACCTTGAAGATCTCTCGCTTTGCAAGCGGACAACTTTTCAAGCCCACCGCATACATCCTCAATAGTAAAAAAAGAGGGCATACATGGGAGTGAACCATAAAATGACATTTTTTCATCATTTGCTTGCTCATATAATTGCCTACAATGTGTGTGTATATCCACAAGACTCAAGTTACCAAAATTCTCAATCCGCTTGCCCCTCAAGTCTCTCCAAAATCTTCTACATGCATGTGCCTTTCTTGGACTTGAAAAAGTTGTTGCTTTACTTCCCGTCTTCTTCTCTTCTTATAAATCAATGCCTTGTATGTATGCAAATGACTTTGATAGTTGTCTTTGTCCCTAGTTGCATCAAGCTTTATTAAGGACTTTCGAGCATCTTGACATTCTTTATCAAATCACCTTTTGCGTGATCTATCTTTGTTGATACCATGGAGATGCTTTATAGCAAAGCATTCTTTAGCACAAGAACAAATAGCTTTCTTGAAAGCTTCCCATTTAGTTGCCAATGGAGATGCTTTATAGCAAAGCATTCTTTGTCACAAGAACAAATAGCTTTCTTGAAAGCTTCCCATTTAGTTTCCAATGGTACATCATATTGAAGCTTCTTCATCCATAATTTTTGCTCAACCATTTCAATGTATATTGGTGCCCGTTTGAAATCCATACATAGTAATAATTTCTCTTTCCTTTGGCTGAGAGTATCATGCTTAGTTTCTTCTCCACATGAAGATCAATACGTAAGGTGCGATGGTTGGATTCCGGGTTTCATTGGCCAAACATAAAACTCTTGCTGCGATAAATGATGGCTTCGGAGAGTAGCATATAGTCAATCACACTGTCCCCATTATGACTCCTACATGTAAATCAATTAGTTCCACTCAAGAAAGATACAACATTGGCAATGAGCATACCCGTGCTATTACACATGTGTAAAAGTAACTTTCCATAGTGATCCAGCTCTTCCTCATCCATTGGAGAATGATCATACAAGTGAACTTCCTCCAACTCCCTTGAAATGTATGGCATATCAAATTGTTGAGTATCATGTTGCAATGTTTTTGTGTGAGCATTCATATCCCCAAATACAATAACATCACCTTTACCTTTGAAATAAGCAACATTCTCTTCTAAATCAAAAAATGGCTGATCTCTATCCATGCAAGCATAAAAGGGGGAATCATGATGAGGAATGTAGCAACCGGCTACAAAAATGGGTGCTCTTTTTGGTGTCATAATTTTCAGCCATACATAATGTTTGTACTTGTCATCTTTCACAATTGATACAAAATCTTCCAATCCTTTCTTAACCATACATGCTACCCCTCCTTGTCCTCTTTGTTGCTTAAGATTCTTTGACCACATCAATGAATGTACATTGTAATTCTCCAAGCCGTTAATCCTTTGTGTATCATGCTCCCAAGTTTCAACAAGAAGTACAACATCGGCTTTGCTTGTTAGTTCATCAATGCCAACCCCCGCATTCCATGGGTATCCATTACAATTCCAAAAGCATATTTTCAATTGTAACTCAGTCTCATACATCACGCATCCCTATTTGCTCAAGGGGCTTGCCTCCTCCTTGGGCACATTTTGTTCATGAGAGATCTTCTTGTTTTTAGTATTCTTTTCCTCATATGGCTTGCGATGCATATTTTGTTGCTTAATAGTGCGATCTTCACATACAAAACATTTTGTATCCCTCAAATAGATCAAAATATTATCAAGGATATTATCCACAAATAACAATGTTCTTGGAACGTCGCTCCCATTCCTTCAACTCGTCCACATCCACATTCTCAACATTCTTTGTTTGAACCATATCTTGCATGAGTGAGAAATTAGAAACCACATTTCTACCACATACATCAATTCAAAACTTGTTTGTGCATACATTTTTCATGTCGCATACATCCTAGCTCATGGTGTCAAATTTCTCCTCTTTCAATACATGGTCATGCTCTACTTTGCTCATCCGCTCCTTCAAAGCATTCAAGTCCACAAGAGAGCATTTGCATTTCTTAAGTTCCTCTTCAAGTTTCATCAAACATGTTGTTTGCATCTCAAGTGTCCTCTTGAGATTCTCATTCTCAACCACGAGTACCCTTCGTGTGCCATTCTCCATTGCAAGTGCTCGTAAGTCTTCACCTTGTTTGTTTACGGTCTCTTGCAATGATACCAAGTATGCCACGATCATGGTTTCCGATGTCGTTGGTTGGGTGGTTGTGTTGCTATCTCCACACTTAGAAGATTTTGGATCATTTTCCACAATGGTTGTGGACCTTTTTGAAGAAGAAGAACCCTTGCGAGTGCCGGAAGACATTGTATGTAAAATAAGATATAAGAGTCAATTTTCTTGAAACTGTTCGCTTCGAAAATGTTGTTACAATGACGCCTTCCATAACTTTGAAAATTTCTATCTTTGCATCAATGAGTAGAGGGCTTTATGCTCTTTGATTGAGGCTTTAGATCACCCAAATCGGAGTTCGGATGAATCATCAAAAGAGTGAACTGCTATCTACTAGGTCAAAAAACGACGGTGTTTTTTGTTGGAACCCAAAAGAATGGTTTCACATGGGCGTTGGAGAGGGGGAATAGGGAACATACCTAGCACACAAAATGTTTGCCTCTCTAAAGCCCAGTGATTCTACAGCACCCCTAACCTCTGTAATAACACCTTCAAATTGGCTAATTTGCACTAACAACTCCACTTTAGCATACAGAACAATGGTCTCACACCTTGCAAAAAACACCTTACAGCACCAAAGCATCCACACTGCTCAACTCACCCTTTCCGACTCTGTTAGAAGCTGGACACACCCTACGAAAAATGACTGCTCGGAAGATTATATTTTTGTAATTATTCATTTAGTGAGAAAACCCGACTTTTCACCTTTGTAATTATTGGGGCTTACAGAAGTTTCCAGATTGTATCCCAGTTTTGACATTTAGATTGAGTAGATGGTTAAAATGGAACATTAGGGTTTGAGATTGTAAGGGATTTATATCAATTTTTATCTTTAATGAAAGAACCTTTGTCATTTTAAAGAAGTTTTTGAAGTTTGTGAGTGAGTATACTGTGTACTAGAGAGAGTGAGAGCTTCATCTTGACACTACGCGCGCACCGATGGTCAGAATCGAGTACGGAGAAGTGCAGTGTGTTGCCCCCGATGAGAGCTACGCGCCAATACCTACATTGCGCGCGTATGGTCCGGTTTTGCGAGCTCCACCTACGAGCTTCATCTAGTGATTCGGTGAGCATACGTTATCTGTTTTCGCATTTCAGCATATCCACACATTTGCATTGAGTAGAGATACACATTAGGCACTTTAGATTTTGGAAACGACGACTTACAAATTTCGGCCAAACATCCTACGTGATTTTGCACCGGGTGTTTTGGGTTGAGGTTTTGGTTCATAGACCTTAGAGAGAGCGACCTATTGGTGTTAGTAGGGTCTCCTTCAAGTTTTGTGGAGTTTCGAGATTGTTTGATTGGTATTCGGCTCTAGAAAGCGTTGTAGGAAGTTTCCTCTTATGGACTCCTGAAGGCTGTAGCTTTGACATTGGGTAGAGACCTCTGTAGGAATTAGTTAGGAGTCGATCGAGTGTAGGTTGACACCCTATGATTGCTTCCACTCGGCTGCAGGTCAAACTTCGTCCTTAGCTGACAAATCGTGTTAGGTGAGTTCTCGCTGTGCTGACGTCCGTCGCGGCGTATCCACCCAACATTGGCGCCGCTGTCGGGGACGAAAACCCTAGGTAGGTGACCGAGACTAGTCCTTGAGGATAGGGAGTCTTTGGCTTGCCAAGTGTCTCGTTTTACATTTATATAGGATCAGAGGGTGGAGGACTCTCTAGGTCTTAGAGGGAGTCTAGGGAGCATGTGTCTGGCCTAGATCCTTCGACCTAGGTAGACTTAGGTAGACTTAGATAGTTTTTAGTTTTTAGTTGAGTTGTGGTATAGAGAGTAAGAGTTTGAGTGGTAAAGGCGGTGAAAGGAGAGCTTGAGAGTACGGAGAGGCCAAGAAGAATCCGAAACACGATTATCACCATTTCACATGATGAGTAGAAGTAGAGTAAGTAGGACATCATGATTCATGATCTAGAGCACTTCATGAATGTATACTTTCTTGTTAGGTTCATCACAAGGTTGTAACAGACGCAAAAGTGTATTTGAAAGCTGAAGTGAAGTCCAAAAGTCACTGTGAGTGTTTCTGATAGAACTGTAGAGCATCAAGAGCATTTTTGCCAGGAAAAAAATTAATTTTAAGACAGGAGACATGGTACGTGTAGGATGTCTACATGCTTATCTGGTGGAAATTTTGGAATTTTGAATTGACCAGTGTGTTCAGAAGGTAGGGTTTACCCTATTTTCACCTAGAAAGTGAAAATTTGACCATATCTTGATAGGATAAGGCCAGATAGACATGAATTGCCAGACATCCTACCCAAATTGTGCCAAGGCACTATTTCAAGACCAAAACCATAGGATGGCTGTATGAGCATGAATTGCATGATATATTGAGTGACTGAGAGAGTTTTCATCTCATTTGGGTGAGAAAAATTGGGTTCCAAGCAGACTTTAGCACTTTTGACTGAAAAAGGCTAGAACAGCTAAAATTAGGGACTTTTGAAATCTAAACCAAAATTTAAGCATACCACTGGGTGCTCACATCAAGGGGAAGTTGTGGGTCAAGTCTAGGGTCAAACAGGCCAAAAAGACATCCTACGCGTAGGATGTGTTTTGGGTGATCTAGCACTCCAAAATCAATTTTGAGCATACCAAAGTGATCAGCACCTTAAGGAGAGTCTGTTCTTTGCATTTGAAGCCATATTGAGCAAAAATACATGTTGCGCATAGAATGTCTAATGTATGAAATTGATGCCAGAAACTGACTAGCATGGTGTTGTATAACTTGAGGCAAGCCTACTAGTCAATTTTGGTCCAAATTGGGGTTGATTTGATTGATCAGACCAACATTAGGTTGTCGAAACAGATTTTTGATCCATTGAACATCTTATAGGTGTCCAAATCAAAAAGTAAAAACAGCTGTGGACTCAGCACATCAAGGGGAATCCATAGTGCAAAAATCTAGGCAAAACAGAGCAGGAGACGTCCTACGCGTAGGATGTCTATTAGAGATTAGTGAAGAGAAAATTTCACTGAGGATATACAGAGATGTTCCATTTGACTTAAGGGTTCCAGAACTTCTTTCAGAAGTAAATGTGGACCTTGTTTGACCTTTTGACAGAGCAAAGACAGAATTAAGACTTTTTCAGGTAAATTGACCGACATCCAAGGGAAGTACAGTTCCAGATTAGCAGATCTAATCTAGAACATCAGAAGTGTGTAAAATACAGTAGTGGTTGAGGCTAACTCTCCAGTTATACCAATCATTACTAAAATCACCTCTAGCGGTTAGATGCTTTGATTCGATTGCCAAAATTAAATGCTTGTGTACAGGTATATTCAGCGGCAAAGCAAGAAGTTGTGCAGAAACTGAGCCTTTGCCAAGTTAGTGGTTGGATTTGTGATAAATTGCATTGCTAAGTTTGATGAATTTAAGATCAGGAAGATATATTTTTAGAGACCAAAAGGTGGCAGGTGACGAAGGTAGCTTAGTGTCCACCGAGGAGAGTGTAACTCAGGCAAGGCTAGATCCACTAGCACCAATTATTGAGGAGGTTAGTGATACTAACACTTCATCAGACAAATCCTTCTTCATGATGGGTAGTCAACAACCAGGAGGTTTCACCTATGACGGACCAATGCCAAGGGGAAGCACCTCCCTAAATCCTTTGAACGATCCCAAGTTCACTGTAATCTTCTTAGAAGGAACAAACTCGAGGGGAGCCCTAGTTTATTCTGACTATCGAGGACGCAAGTGTATTTTTATTGAAGAAAGACTGGCTCAGAGACTGGAGATAATTTGAGTTTATGATGATGGAGATAGATTCCGAGGCGAAAAGGGGAACCACTATCTGATAGTTAGTAACCCTGAGGATTACAATAAATATGGAGATAATTTGGCAAAAGGAAAAATGGTTTCAGAAACTCAAGAACCACCTCCAAACATTAATCGACCTGGAGCGCTTTTTATGTATGATAAGAAAACAACCAGGGTCTCAACCTATAATGAGAATGTGGAAATTTACAAAGCATGAGAGCGAGGGAATAGTCTCTTACTTTCATTGCAAACAACCCTATCCAAACAAATTAAGCAAAGACAAGGTTCTTTACTTATTCTCTTATGAAATTGCTATGGGGAAGGATATCGTTTTTGTTGATAGGTACGGGCGAGAATACCAACGTATTCTCCCAGAGGAGGTAGAAAAGGCAACAGTTCCAGGAGCATCAACATATGCCCCCGATGAAGTACCAAGAGCCACCTATACCCCTAGCAAGTCGACAAATCCCTTTTCAGAAGAGTATGGCGCGGCCTCACATTCTACCCGATCGCATACATTCAATAACCAAAACCAACCAGCAACTCAGCCATCATTGCAGGCATGGCTTCGACAGAGTGCAACATTAGAAGAAGACCGAAATCGAGATGATTATCAAGCCGCACGAGGGCTAAGGGATTTACAAGAACCACCACTCTATTCACGGTATCAAGGCGAGAGTAAGCCAAAAACTCAAGGGTCAACAGAGCCTGGAAGACCACCCATAGAACGAGTTCAAAGAGATGAACCATATCTTGCAAGAACTGTTAGAAATTATGGCTTAGGAGCACCAATGGGAGAGGGACCAGCCTACTACAGAAGGCCGGAGGAGGTATATAGATTGGGACGAGGAGATCCAATGATGAGATTTGTAGACCATCGTAGAATTAGACCTTCTCAAGTGCAAAAATGGGTAAACAAGAAATACACGGGAAACAGAGATCCTAGAGATCATGTAGCAGCCTTTGTGCGTGTAACTAGAGCTGAAGAGGTGTTAGATTTCCCTACCCAATTTGTAGGGTTTGGACTAACCCTAGAGGATGACACTGCTACTTGGTTTGACTTTGTGGAGCGTAGAGACTTTAAGTCTATGGAGGAGGTGTTTGACGAGTTTATCGAGGAATTCTCACAAAGGGGGATAGCTCATAATACAGTCTCACAAATCCATAAATTCAAACAGAAATATGGAAAATCTGTGCAAAAGGCAGCCCTACGACTAAAAAGATATGTTAAGTTCTGCCCTATGGAAGAACTGCCAACTCAGTCCAGACTTATGCTTATATTTATCCAAGGACTAAGGAATGCAGATCTCCAAAAGGACTTACATATGAAGAGGAGCACTATGTTAAATGAGTTGACTAAGGAGGCTCTTTACCTTGTAGACAATTGTGCGGTCTACAAAGAGGGTGAATTCAAGGATCTCGACGATGATTCATCCTCACAACAAAGTGGAAGCAAGTCTTCTAAGACAGCACCGAAAGGAGAAGTAGCTGTAAACCAGGAGCAGCTTGTAGAGGAAGTGCTAAAAAAGATTAACCTATACGCCAAACCACAAGCTAAACATCCCAAATGGTGTGCTATTGAACAAAAATGGACAAACCATGGGACAGAGGAATGTTATTATAACAAGGGGTATGTGAGAAAACGACCTTATGCTCCCCAAGCTCAGGTAGCATGTCCTCAACTTCCATCGATTCCTAGGTATCAAGCAGGCAACCTACCAGGACCTATAGGTGTAGAGAGACCACACCATTGTTGCGGCAACAACCACCCCTACCACGATTACGACCAATTGGTGTAAGATATACACCAACAGTATCCAAATCAGAAGAGAAGACTTTGGTGCATATGCATGCATATTACGAAGATCCCAATGGATATGCTGCAAATCCTGCCTATTATCCACCGGAAAAACCCTCAACGCTAAAACCATGGAGCATGATGGGAGGTACAGGACCACCAACCACTGCACAGACAGCAGGAGAAGGAAGATATAGCTTGGATGAACAAACATTGTTGTTCATAGCCAACGGAGGCATGGGCGGGCAGAGACATGCATATCAACAAAGAGGAGCTCAAGGAGCACCTCAACAGCCTAAAGGACCTTGCTACAAGTGTGGCGGAGACCATTGGCTAAGAGACTTTCCTCATGATGAAACCATTAGAGTCAACGCATATTGCACCGAGTGTGGAGTTACTCATTTGATTCTTGATTGCTCTAAGAACCTGAGCAAAGGAGCAAAAACTACCTTGAACATGCTAGAAGCAGTGCCTTCCAGTGGAGGGTCAGAAAACGAGACAATCATACCTATTCAGGCAGTAAGACGAGCCCAAGCTCAAAAAATGACGAATGAACCCATAATTGAAGATCCAAAGACCGATGCCTCAAGTTCAAAAATGAAAAATCAGAGAAGCACTTGGAAAGCTAGAAAGGCGCGTATGAAAGCCAGGAGAGAACGAGAGCAAACGGCTCTACCCGAGGAGTTAAAACACACAAAGGATAGATTAGAGCGGTTAGAGGATCTAGCTAGCCTAAGCTCACACACTGTGGCAACCATAACACCCAAGGAAATAGCATAACCCAAAAGTGCAAGATTAGGAGGATCTGTGCTAGCAGAAAAGTTAAATGAGCAGTTAGATGCACTTCTAAAAGCTTACGAAGCCAGACTCAAAAAGAACCAAACTCAAGAGCAAAGATGGATGACTTATCCATATGCTGAAATAGAAAAACAGAGGTTGGAAATGTGTAGAAAAATGATTGAAACAACTCAATTCTTTATAGAAAACCCGCTTGGTAAACTTGCAAGTTGGCATGAAGTACCAGCTCCAACCCCTATCAAACCAACTTTAGAGAGACAAGTACAAATGAAGGAAAGACTCACGAATGCCTCTGAGTCTAGGGGAGAGCCTATCATAGTGCCAAACACAACAGATGAGGCAAGCGAGGGATTCCAGCCTAAAACATTGGTAGAAATGGATAAGGATTGTAACGGTCTAGATGACCTGTGGAAGCAAATCCGTGATGCCAACGAAGCTAACAGGGTGAGTTACCACCTGAATAGCACGAGAAAAGAGAAAAATAAGATCTTACCTCCTATTGAAGAATTCGAGGCAAGATCACAAATGAACCTTGATATACATTCACAAGGGGGAGACCAGGGATCAATTAGTTCGGGGCATAGCCAACCAGACTCGTTGAAAACTCTACCCTCTTACCTAGGAGAGTATGAGGCCAAGTCTGAGGTGAGAGCAATCCCATCTCAGAGACTGTCTTCTAATAGAGTGATGGATTCACAAGGGTTGATTGAGTTATTATCCACCCGGTGGCATGCACAATCACATTAGCCGAACTCCTGAGGCTACGACCAAACATGTGGACCACCGTAGGCAAATGCTTAGAAAAAATTGGAGTGAAAGACCCCACCTCGAAGCTTCAAGAAGGGATCAAAGAATTGGACAGGCCTGAACTAAACGCTAGGCCAGTACCTTTAAACAAAGTTGGAGAGTATTTTGAGGGAGAAGATGGAAACACCACGCTACCAGTGGAATTCCAAGGAGTAGTTTCCAAAGCTATTCTTGACAGTGGAGCAGGAGTCGCTATTGCGGCTAAGTAAATCTGGAAAAAATGGAGAAAACCAGCTTTGAGAGCTACCAAAATGAAATTGCAATTGGCAGACGGGTTCATGGAAAAGCCTCTAGGACTCTTAGAAAAAGTAATTGTCACTTCGTGCGGAATCAAGTATGAGCATACATTTGCAATAGTCGATTTCGACAAAAAGAACAATTACGAGATCATCTTGGGAAGACCATTCATGGACAATTAAAGATGGTCCAGGATTGGGGATACGACCACATATACCTCAGACATGGTGAGACTACAACCAAAATTCACTTGAAAGACCATAGTTACAAAGATGTGAACCAGACACCAGTGGAAGAGTTTGATTCAGCTACATTAGCAGGGCTTGAGCTCCCAGCATGGTTAGGGCAACAAAAAGAGCTATGGATGTGCGGAGCTTCACGTTGTGGGAGCTTAAAAAGAGAGGAATGCGTCTTAGAAAGAGCGATTGAGGACAAGGATTATATTCCAGAACCTTTTCCTGAAGATGCCTTAGAACCTCTAGAATGAGAACACATACTAGCAACATTGGATGTCTGTACCATTACAGATAGTCTAACGACAAAATTTTGCGATAAGGATAGCTATGATGTGCTACCCTATTACCTATTACATGGTATAAGGCTTACATATTACATGGTAAGCCTTATACCAGGAGGAGATGAGTTTGTAGAGCCACCAGAACAAGAAGAGTTTTATAACTCCTCTGAGCATCTAGAGGTACATAACGATGCGGATAACGAGTGTTCATACAACTCAAGCGAGCGTGGGGAGAAAACAGAGAATATCAAGTTGTATGATTTTGCCAATCAGCACCCTAGACGCCAAGAATGCTATAGGAAAAAACGAGCAGAAAAAAAAATGAGATAAAACCTGCTGCCCAGGATAAAAGATAAAACTCACTATCTAATGCTTGTCAAAGCAAAGGATTGTGCAAAAGACCAAATATCATGGAGATTCTCGAGAGAGCGAAGGGAAAGAACGCAAGAGGAAATAAAACAAGTACGGAAAGCTAAAACAGAAACAAAATCACAAAAATCTCAAAAATAAAAAAAAAGAAACAACAAAGGACCTAGAGTGGACCAAATTGGAGCGTAAAAAGAAATACCAAGACCTAAAACGGTCTTTACAAGAGGTATGGACTACTGAGGGAGAAAGTGATGGTAAGGAGGAGTCAGAAAAAGGAAACATGAATGTACCATCACACTATCGGAAATTCACCATCTAGAACAGACAAATCATAATGACACCACCAGTCAGGGAAAGAATAAACCAGGAATCTTACGATGGGCCAAAAAATGCAGAACGGATAGACCTTGCTGAACCAGGTAAAAAGCCTCAGCCGGTCTATGTAGCAACTGATTTAGAGCCGGAAGAAGAAGAACGGCTAACACAACTTCTCAAGAAGTATAAAGATGTTTTTGCATGGTTCTACAAAGACCTCAAAGGAGTTGATCAAGTGATATGTCAACATACAATTCCTTTGAAATCAGATGTCAAACCTAACAAACATCGTCCTTATACATATAATGACACATTTGCTAAACGAATCAAACAGGAGATTGACAAGCTGATGGATGCTAAATTCATCTATGAAATCGAGCATACAGATTGGGTGTCGCCCATTGTGGTTGTCCCCAAAAAGAACGGAAAACTGCGAGTGTGTGTGAACCTCAAAAAGGTAAATGTAGCCACCATAAGGGATAATAATCCCTTTCCGATCACAGAACATGTACTTGAGAGGGTGGCCGAGAAACGGGCGTATTCCTTTCTAGATGGATTTTCAGGGTATAACCAACTGGCAATTGCAATAGAGGATCAACACAAAACAGCGTTTGCCACAGAATGGGAAATATATGCGTATAGAGTTATTCCTTTTGGCTTAACTAATGTCCCAACTACCTTTCAAAGGTTAATGACGCATGCGTTCAAAGAATACCTGAGAATATTCTTGGAAATATACATGGATGATCTTTGTGTACACTCTCTTCTACGTGAGGAACATATTGACCATTTACAAAAGGTATTTGAGAAGTGCAGAACATATCCAATCTGTCTCAACCCGAAAAAGTGCATTTTTATGGTTAGGCAAGGCCGCATCTTAGGACACATTGTCTCAAGAAATGGCATAACCACTGACCTAGATAAAATCAAAGTCATAGTAGACCTACCCAGGCCTACTAATGCGAAACAAGTGCAATCCTTCATGGGACACTGCGGATATTATCTAAGATTCATATATATGTATGCAGTCATTGCACAACCTCTGTATCATTTGTTAGTAGTTTCGACTGGACTGAGGAGAGTGAAGCTTCATTCCAAAAGCTTAAGAAAAACCTTGTATCAGCACCAGTACTTAAAGCACCAGATTGGGAAAAGATTTTCCATGTTCACATTGATGCATCTGCATATGCAATCTGTTGGAATTAGGGTTGCAGAGAAACACACACAGCTTGGAGAAGACGAAGGAAGCTCAAGGCACACAATAGAGAGTGTGTTACTTAGTGTGCAATGGAAAGATAGATAGCCCTAGAGTGATGGGCATATATACAATGCATGGGGGGAAAAACCTCCTAAAGAGGAAAAAATGCCCCGGCGGTCCTAGTGTGTTCACACACATCACTACCACATGTATATGGTAACAAATCCCCCCTGGAGTGATGCGGTGAACGAGAGCTGGCACATGAGTAAAGGGAAGTGCCATGCCATGAGGACATGATCAGTCCACAAAGGGGAGTAAGCCCAAAGCTTTGTGGAAAGCTTCAAGCTTCTCACGAGACAATGCCTTTGTGAAAAGATCTGCAAGGTTTTCCTGTGTTGGCACATAAGCCAAGCTAATCTCTCCTGCTGAGAGCCTCTCCCTGACATAGTGGTAATGCACCTCAATGTGCTTTGTGCGAGCATGAAAAACTGGGTTCCTCGCAACTGCCAATGCGCTCTGACTGTCAGTGTAGATAGTGTTGGCAGTGTCCTGTCCAACACCCAAATCATCCATAAGGCGTCTGAGCCATACACACTCAAACGTAGCTGTGAAGACTTCCCTGTACTCAGCCTCACAACTCGAAGTGGCCACAGTAGGTTGGTTCTTGCTCAACCATGATATACATGAACTGCCAAGCATGAAACAAAAACCACTAGTGGACATTCGCGTGTCAAAACAACCAGCCCAATCTGAGTCCGAAAAAGCATGTAAGTCTGGCGGCAATGATCCCCCCTTGGGATAAAACAAGCCAAGATGTAAAGTTCCACTAAGGTAGCAGAAAATCCTCTTGAAATCCTGCCAATGCTTAGACCCTAGGCTATGCATAAATCTGCTGACCTGTGAGACTGCAAACTGAATATCCGGCCTCGTGTTGCATACATAAATGAGGCAGCCAACAGCAGTTTGGTAAAGAGTGACATCAGCAGGATCGCCAGCATCATGTAGACTCAACTTCAAACCTGTTTCCATGGGAGTGGCAATAGGTTTGCAGTCCTCAAGTCCAAACTTACATAGCAATGTCTCTATGTAACTTTTCTGACACAAAGCAATACCACCATCACACTGCTTAAACTGTATGCCGAGATAATGATGCAACAGCCCCAAATCTTTCATCTTGAAAGTAGCATTCAAATCAGCCTTAAATTCAGCAATATGTCTCTCATTTGGTCCAGTGATCAGCAATTACATCAACATAAAGAACCATGATGAGAAATACATCACCCTCACGCTTTACATACAATGTGCTTTCTGTTGGACTGTTACGAAAGCCTTGTTTAACCAAATGAGTGTCAGCTTTCTCATACCAAGCACGAGGAGATTGCTTCAACCCATACAAATCCTTGTTACATTTGCACAATTTGTCCTCTTGTCCTTTTATGACAAAACCGCGAGGCTGCGTTACATAAACTTCCTCAAATATGTCACCATTCAAGAAAGCAGTAACAATGTCTGATTGATGTACATCACAACCAAAATGAGCTGCCAATGCACATAGAAAACGCACAGTAGTCATACGACAAGTGGGAGCAAAAGTCTCTTCATAATCTATGCCTTTTTGTTGTGCATAACCCTTTGCAACAAGTCGAGCCTTATGGCGATCGATCTCACCATCCAGTTTGCGTTTCAACTTGTAAACCCACTTCGTACCAATGGCCTTTTTTCCAGGAGGAAAATCACATAAAGTCCATGTGTCATTCTCTATAAGTGCATCATATTCTGATTGCATGGCAGCCATCCAATTTTTTGAATTCTCTGCTTCATCAAAAGAGAGAGGCTCCTCAACATCATGTAAGCTAGACACAGCCAAAGCATAACAATCTGATGCATAAGATGCATGGCGAGAGCCTGAACGAGTACGACTAGACAAAGGTGCATCCAATTTACTGTCACCCAAAGTGTGCACCAGCCATTTTGGCATACCTCTAGCCTGCTCATTTTCAGCCCTTTCCTCATCAAGTACATCATGTACATCTGCATCAGTAATAGGCTTATCTAAAACATTTTTTCAGAAACCTCCATAGGCTGTACATTTGCCTCATTGGAACTTACATTCGTATTTTCACCACTGAAAAGAGGCAACAAAGTGTCATAAATGTCCTGTGAGCTTACATTAATGTCTCTAGTACATGAGAGCAAGGGCTGAACAGAACTTCCACAAACACTACATCCCGAGAAACCAGAATATGTTTTGTTTGCGGATGATACAACCTGTATCCTTTGCTTTCAGCACTATAACCAACAAAAATACATTTGACAGCCTTATCATCCAATTTCCTGCGCTGCACTTGTGGCACCAAAGCATATGCCAAACAGCCAAAAACACGCATGTGCTCAATAGAAGGTTTTCTATCATGCCATGCTTCATATGGAGTAATAGACTGCAAAGCTTTCATAGGACACCTGTTAAGTACATAAGTGGCACACATAATGGCCTCAAGCCAAAAATAATGCGGTAAAGCTTTACTTTTGACCATACATTGTGCCATTTCTGTCAGTGACCTGTTTTTCCTCTCAGCAACACCATTTTGCTGAGGTGTATAAGGCACTGTACATTGGTGTTTTATCCCACGACTAGCCAGAAATGCATTAAATTCATGAGACATATACTCCCCCCCTCGATCGGAACGGAGGGTGCCCATAGTACATTTCGAGACATTTTCAGCCATAGCGAGAAATTTTTTGAAGCACATTAAAACTTCGGGCTTCGCTTTAAGTGGAAATACCCATGCATGCCTGGAGTAATCATCAATGAAAGTCACGAAGTACAGGTAATTGCCCAAGGACGGAGTTTGCATGGCCCCACAAACATCACTATGCACAAGCTGCAACCTGCATGTGGCCCGGACTGAACCATCCTTTGGAAATTTAGAACGCTGCATCTTACCCAAAATACAGCCTTCACAAACATGTTTGACAGGTGCTTCAAGAGGCGGCAAAGAAGCAACCATATCAAATTTCTGCAAACGCAGCAAACTGGCAAAATTCAGATGACCAAAACGTGCATGCCAAAGTTTTGCATCTGAAATAGCCCTTGAATCTACAACAGCATTTGCAAAGTTTTGTCCACACTTGTCATACAAAGTGAGCTTATACAGCCCACGGCACAAAAGGCCAGATACAACAATTTCATCACCAAAACTGAGATCATGAACTGTACATTTGTCATCCACAAATTTGACTACAAGTCCAAGTCTAGCAAGTGCTGATATAGACAAGAGATTCTTCTTGATCCCAGGTACATAAAGTGCATCAACAAGTGTGAAGGAGCTACCATTAGCAGCAGTGAGCACAATCTTTCCAACTCCCTGAACTAGATAAGAGGCGTTGTTGGCACAAGTGACTGAATTCCCATGAGGGAGGTAAACAATTCACGATGTGAGGTAATGTGCTTTGTAGCACCACTGTCGAAATACCACACATGTGAATCTGCAGCAACTGACAAGCATGCATCATGGACAACAGGATTGTAAGTGCACTCTGCGCTAAAAGCCCATTCTGCATCAACATCAGCAACACAGTCTCCTTTCACAGAAGACTCAACAATGGCTGCATTTGTGGTGGAACCAGCATTTGCAGTGGAACCACCCTCTTTCTTCTTAGCCTCTTTGGCCTTCAACTTAGGACACGACTTGATCAATTGATCATTGGCTTTACAATAATGGCAACTCATCTTCTTTTTGCCCTTATCACCAGAATTGCCAGACGAAGTACTGCCAGCAGAAGCATTAGGACCAGAATTTTTTTCACTCGCAGCAGAACCATAAGAAGTGGCTACATTACTGTTACCACCCTTTCTTTGAGAAGCAATAAAAGCCTGTTCAATTGCACGCTGCCTAGTCCTATTTTTTCTAGAAAGTGACTCTTGCAACAACAATGTGCATAATGCATCAAACTTGACAACTTCAGGATTTCCTTGGGTCATCAGTCTCCAAGTACTAGCAAAAGTCTGGTAGGAATCTGGTAAGGCATCAAGAACAATCTGCACAAGGGAACTGTCTGAAATGACTTCACCTATAGAAATAAGCTGCTCATTGATATCCTTGACTCCAGCTCTTTACGCAGCAAAGCAATTTTAGCCTCATTGTGGCTTGCATAAAGACCTGCTAAAATATCCCAAGCCTGTTTGGCAGATTTTGCTGAACGGATGTGAGGAACAATGGTTCACTTCACAGACAACGCAATCAATGCATGAGCATGCGCATCCTTAACATCCCAACGAGCTTGTTCTGACGTAGGCAAAACAACTCTAACAGCTGCAATCCCTGCAATAAGACCTGCAACATCCTCAACATCGCCTACATCCTCAGAACCAGGACGTACATCAATGCCCTGCACAATGTTCCAGACACCCTTTGACACAAGAACATGTTGCATCATATAAGCCCACATAGGGTAGTTGTCCCCATCCAACTTGTCCTCAGTAGCAAACATCTTGAACACATCTGTGTTGTTGTTGTCAGCCATGGTAAATGCTGCACCTGATGTGAAAACTGCCCAAAAATAGGAGAAATGGAGCGGGAACAACCTGTGATATATAGCACAAACCGTAGAATACTATAAGGCACCTGTTATGCAAAACACGGCACTGACAAAAATTTTGCACAAAATGACGAAATAGCCTGTGCAGTACTGCTTGTAGTGGAAACGGAGGCCGAAATGAGCCCAAATCAAAATTCTGAGCAGACCGAGCTCTTCTAGCTCACCCAAAATTTTTGTCGACCTGCGAACGCTCGCCAAAGATCACTGAAATCGAAGAAAGTGAGCAGGCGTATGGTGGAGCAACTGGCGACTAAGCCCGGGAGGACGTGACCCACTCTGATACCAATTGTTGGAATTAGGGTTGCAGAGAAACACACACAGCTTGGAGAAGACGAAGGAAGCTCAAGGCACACAATAGAGAGTGTGTTACTTAGTGTGCAATGGAAAGATAGATAGCCCTAGAGTGATGGGTGTATGTACAATGCACGGGGGGAAAAACCTCCTAAAGAGGAAAAAATGCCCCGGCGGTCCTAGTGTGTTCACACACATCACTACCACATGTATATGGTAACACAATCGGGAGTATTCTGGCTCAACCGAGAGACGGAACAATGGATCTCCCAATTTGTTATGCAAACCGACAGTTAAACAGTGCAGAAAATAACTACACAACCACTGAAAGAGAGGGGTTAGGAATGATTTATGCTGTAAAGAAATTTTGGCATTATTTGCTCGCAAACAAATTTTTGTTCTTCACAGATCATCAAGCTCTTTTGTATCTGGTAAATAAACCATGCAATATAAGAAGAATTGTACGATGGTTTATTATATTGCTAGAGTTTGATTTCATGGTGGTGGTCAAAAAGGGTAAAACTCATCTATGAGCGGATCATCTTTCAAGGATACAAAACGGGGAAGCTCCTGAAGGACTAGATGATGACATACCTGATGCTTATCTTTTCAATATTGAAATGATACCCAAATGGTCTCAGGAAATTGTTAGCATTCTTTCCTTTGGAGACATATTTGATAACCAGGAAGACAGATCCAAACAACAAACAATTCGACAAACAAAAAACTTCCAGTTGATTGCAGGACGGCTGTATCATCTAGGATCGGACCAAATTCTACGATTATGTATAAATTCGGAGGAATTTGAGTGTTATCTTGAAGAAGCACACCTCCAGGATTGTGCATTTCATTGTTCAACAATGAAAACACACTAGAGACTTAAACAATTGGGGGTTTATTGGCCAACTATGTACGCTGACACACACGCTTATGTTAACAATTGTACTATATGTAGGGCCAACCGACCAGTGGATCAAGCGACATTGTTTTAGGTAAACATTGCACCTACATGGAGTCAATATATCATTGATTTCTTAACCACAAGGACGTTTCCTGAAAACATAACAAGAGCACGGAAAAGGACTATAAAGATGGAGGCTCGCGACTTTAGTTTAATTGGGAACCAAGTCTATAAGCGAGGAAAGGACAATCAACTTAGAATCTGTGCCAGTGAAAGTGAATACCTGCTGATTTTAGAACACGCACATGGAGGCATAAGTGGAGGCCATTTTTCGGGCGATAAGACAACAAAAATTGTCTTAACCGCGGGAATATGGTGGCCTACATTGCATATGGATGTTGAAGAGTTTGTAAAGCGTTGTGACGCATGTCAACGCACAAAGGTGCCGATAAAGAGAGATGAGATGCCACTACGGCCAATGATGGGAGCAAGGGCATTTGCAAAATGGGGCATTGATTTTGTGGGGCCTATTTCACTCCCTGTATATCGCACCCATACCCAATATATCATTGTGGCTACGGACTATCTCATGAAATGGACGGAAGCCAGGGTAACACAAAAAGCAGATGCACGAACCACTGCACAATTTTTGTATGAGAATTTCTTTGTACGATACGGACTACCAATAGAAATTGTCAGTGATCTAGGAACACATTTTCTTAATGAAGTCATTGAATATCTACTAGACGAATTCATGGTCATACATAGAAAATCTGCTCCATATCATCCACAGGCAAATAGACAAGCTGAGGCCACAAACAAGACACTATGTACGGTTCTCACTAAAATTGTATCAGAGTCAAGAACAGACTGAGATCAGCAGCTACACTCAACACTATGGGCATACAGGGTAGCTTACAAAACATCAATAGAAACGACACCGTACAACATGGTGTTTGGCCTAAATGCTATATTACCCATAGAATTTTTAATTCCAACTCTACGAGTAGCGAAACGCTTAGAATGGATAGGGCATGAGCTCTCTTCAAGAATAGATGATCTTGAAAAGCTAAATGAACTTCGCTTAAGAGCAGTAGCTTCGATCTATGCTAAAAAGAGACGACAAAAAGAGTTTTTTGACAAGCATGTGCGCACGAAAGAGTTCAAAACAGGTGATTATGTACTTGTTTATACCTTGAAGCAACACGCCAAGAAACTTAAAAAGCGAGGGATGGGACCCTTTGTGATTAGTGACCTATCACAAAGCAGAGCTGTCAAGCTTGCCACATTAGCAGGAGAAGAAATGCCAAATTGGATTAGTGGGTGTCGATTAAAGAAATATCATTTACGACTAATATAGGATATGCTTCAACAAATCCATCAAGAAAAACAACGGATAAGGAGAAACAGAGGGTACGAGAAGAAGCCCAAGCAGAAGCAAAAGAACTCATGGCAAAAAGAAGGCTTCTACGACAACAACAACAACAATGTGGATCACCATTGCAAATCAATGTCATTCGACTAACGAATTTTGATGAAGACACAGTGGAGCCAATAATTGCAGTCAAAGTGGGTAGCAATCAAGTTGAATCGACGGCATTTCTTGATTCTGGAGCTCAAGAAAATCTAATCTCTTACAGATTATACAAACAGATCAAGCCCAAAGGTCAATTACATCCTACTCCACAAGTGCTGAAAAGTAGTACATCACATTCGCTAAAAACATTGGGCTGGACTATATTGCATGTACAACTACATCAATATATTTACCCACACAAGTTTTATGTGGTCGAGGATGAAAGCACACAACACCCCATGTTGTTGGGACAACCTTGGCAAAAAGAGTATAATGTGCAAATAGATTGGAAGGTGAATGCAGTCAAAATTCAGCATGCACAAGAACAACAGGTGATATCCTTTGCTCAGCAACCCCAGAAGAATCAGCTGCTGCCAGCAATGCAATCACTGGACAAAGAACCAAAAGGATGGGTGCCACTAAAGAACAACATGGCGAACAAACAGGGAACAGCCAACCATGTTCAATCCAAACATAAAATAACACAGAACGCAGTGTCAAGATCAAGGTTTGCAACCCATGCAAAACAAGTATGGGTTTGGAAGGACAGAGGTGACATGGAAGACAAACCACAATACAACAGAAGAAGATAGTTCAACCAAAAACCAAGGGAATAAAATAGATATGGATCCCAAAGAAAATGCTCAGTAAGAACTTAAATGCGACTCGCATTTGGATCCCAAAACCAAAGCAACATGAACTCCCTTCAGTACAAGCAACATCGGAAGGCAGACAACTGCATATGAAACCGGCAAACCGATCTATGTGGGTGTCAATCGGCAGCAAAACAATGACAACCGCGGAAGTAGCCATAAACCTACAAACACCAGCAAAGCAAAGCTACAAATGGAAAAGGAAAAGAGACAAGGTCTACGGCCAATTCCGCCATGATAATTCTCTCCAAGGAGACGACTACGGCCATATCGACAATAGCGGTAAACCAGGCAACTTTTGCAAGCAAGACGATCAAACAAAGAGCAGTGGAATTAAAGCTTTTACTTGCAAAGAAAATTCGCCGACCAAATCAAGAACAAACAAGAAACTTCGACGGCGAATGCCAATAAGCATATTGCTTATACCTTCCTCTTGCACAGCATTAATTTTTCCATGCATTGATCGAGTATGCATAATATAGGGCCACATTACACAGCCAAGCATTAGCACAATTTTTTCAACCCATGCACGGCACATACTCCGAGGCGATACCTTTTCGTCCAGGAGGACTATGGCTAGGAGGGGGGGAGGCATTCTCAAATGTGAACCCAATGGAAAAAGAGCAGAAAAGGGCATGTTTTTCGACTATTTTTAAGGGTTGTCGTTTGATTGAGAAATTTTCTGGACTAACCCAAGTACATATGCCCTTATACAGCATGAATCTACAAGTATATGGGGCCAAACGCCAAATCAAGCCCCTAAGTGTGTGTATATAAGTAAAAATAACCATTTTTCAGGCAAAATATTGATAAAACGGAGAAATCCGGCCAAGAAAATTGCATGTGAGTGTATATAGTGTTTTGCAGTTATGTTTTTGATTTATTACGATTTTTGGGGATTTTTTGGGTTTGATTTGCTATTTTCCTTTTAATTTTATAGTTTTCGGCAGAAAAACTACAAAAATACAAAAAGCAGGTGAAAAACGGTCGTAATGAATGGACTAAAAGAAAACCTATGGTATAGTGGGGGTGCAATTATGTGAATGGAGCGGAAAGCATGATTTAGCCAGATTTTGACCGAAACGTCAAATTTCTTGGAAACTGGGCAAATGGAGTCCAAATCAAGAAATTTTTGAGCCTAAACCGCATCTCGCAAGAAGTTGGCAGCACATGTCAAATTTCATGAAAAGTGGTTCGGGGACCCCCATTATAAGAAATTTTCAGTTCATTTTAAGCTCATTTCCACTATTGACTTTTGAGAGAGAGCTTCTGCCACTTAGAGCGAATGGAACTTCTAGCAGCTTCTACGACGCGCCCGACTACCTGGCGGGCTCCAGAAATGAGAGGTAGGCTCACCACCTTGAGCTTTTCGCGCATGTTTGTCGTTTTGTCGCGAAAACTAGCGTAGGGTTCACACTGAAAGCGGGCAGTAGAGACCTACAAGTAGAAGTGGCCACCTAACGGCTAACCCAAAAGCAATGACACTTCATCGGCAGCTTACCCTAGCATAGGAGACCAGTCTTGGATGCCCAAAGGCAGTAGAAAACCATTGGGAAAAACCCTAATTCCTAGATCCCCGCAAGAGGCCACCAAATGGGAAAGCGGCAGAGAGGCACCCAAATGCTACCAAAATTCATGGGTAGGAGCATCTCGACATGCTCGACAAGTCTATGTAGCCCACATGACCAAAAGGTGACCCGAAGCGGCACTAAACTTCAGACACAGCATCAGACACACAAAGCGTCAAATAGTTCTCGCGGCCAAACCGCATGTCCGTTTGCCACCAAACTTCACGAGCGGCTTTCCTAGACCATCAACAACCAAGTCCTATGGTGGTATACCACCACAAGTCATCGACGACATGTAAACGCAACCACAGGTGCTTCTAGAGCGACAAATTGCCAAATGGAGCTCCGGTGAAGCCAAAGTCGACAAAAACCATACGGCAAGGATCCCCAAGGGATCAGGAAGCTATGGAGACCAACATCAAGAAATTTCATCGCCGAAAAGCACTCCAAAAGTCAAGAAACGGTTCAGAGGCTCTGAAATCCACACAGGAAGTTACTTTCTATCTATTTGACTTTTTTGTTGAAATAGGGCTTAAAAGGGACTCAGGGGGACTAAGGGCAGGCATGAGTAGCAGTCTAAACAAAAATTTCAACAGGAGACATCCTACGCGTAGGATGTCTCAAGGCCAAATTTGGGCACCAAACCTAACAATTCTCATCACACACATTTTCTGAATAGCCTTTACATGCTAGCCACCAAGTTTCATCACATATGGATAAAAATTGACCTCATATGCATGAAAAAACGCAAAGTTAGGGCATAGAGGCAATAATGGACCATAGACCTACCAAAACTTGTCGAAATCACATGAAACATTCATGGGCACATTGCCAACCAATCTGTGTGGTCACATGCAAAAAATGATGAAATAGACATCCTACGCGTAGGATGTCTAAATGACATTTTTGGCCCACAGATGATGTTTTTCAATTCCAAATCTATTCATATCACCTTCAAGAACTCATATATCAAGTTTCAAGCAATTACCATCACTTTTGGCCCCCAACACATCCAAGATGCACTTTTTTTAGTCTAAAAACACTACACATGGTCTTACCAACACCAATTCTTGTCCAAATCAAAATCCAAGAGCAAGGCCATGTTCCACATGCCAAGGGCTACCCACAGAACAAATCCCAAGCAACTTTGATGAAATAGACATCCTACGCATAGGATGTCTCCAACATGATTTTGAACTTCTGCATAAGAAATGACATCATGAGGGCCATTACCATGGTGCAAGGAGCCCATATATCAAATTTCAACCCATTTGAATATCATTTGCCACCTGTTGTGGACATCCTACCACATTTGTGAGCCTAAAGCTGGAATCTGCCAAAAAATGCACTTTTTTGATGCCCAAACCCAATTCCAATCACATAACCATGTTCAACAGGCCAAGGACCACCAGCATGCCAAGTATCACCAAAAACTGATGAAAAATACATCCTACGCGTAGGATCTAAATGATAAATTTTGGCCAGAATGACACTGTGAGCACATGCACAGTGTCCCAAGTTCCTTTTAAGTTTTATTTTCAATTTTCAAGTCATTTGGATAGTTAAAACTCAGTTTCTCAAGTAATATGGAAAAAACGCTAACATCGGACTACTGAGTGCAATAGGATCTATGGTAGCCGCAAAATCACCGGCAAAGAAGAAGAGGATGACCATAAAAGATTACTTGGAAGAAGTAGAGTCGTTTGTCATCCTAGAAGGAACTCTGAAGCCAACCAGCACGTGGATTCGGAGGATTTGCTAGAGTCAAATGATCTGAAGATCTACCAAGGCGTGTTCAAAGATAATGAAGGAAATGTAATAGAGCTACCCATGCTACCTCGGGAGCTCAATGAGTTTGTTAGAAGCAAGATGGCAGAGTACGTGGAGAAGATAGATCTCCATAACTATTTTGAACCTGTGCCAACTGGAATTGACATAAAAAGAGTATGGGACTTTGTAACTACAATCAAAGAAGATGGAGTGGCCAGAGTCATTGATCTGCAGGGCAAGCCAGACACTATGATTGTAATCACAGAGAGAGTGGTAGCAGCCGCACTAGACCTCTCCAACAAAGGAGATAGTGTGACCAAAAGAAGACATGAAGTCAAGGTATACTCAGAAAAGAAGAGCAACTATACCTTTGAAGACATTTCAAACCCTAAAGTGGCGGTCATGAGCCAGCTTTATAACCAGTATTTCCATATGTGTACAAAGCGGCCACAGAAGTACAGAATGCCGCCTGGAGCAATTTCCACCACCTTCACTTGGGCAATGCAGAAGAGCAATTCAAAGGTGATCAACTATGTTGCCTATATCCATGACAATCTAGTGAAGATGGGCAACAAGAACCCCACCTACATTGTGTTGGGTGAGCTGATAATGAAAGTGATTTATGGGGCATTGCACGCCAAGGGAAGATGGTCTATCCCTCCATCACAGAATGACTGGCTACGGCTCAAAGAAGATAAGGAGGATGAACAGCCCAAAGCACCCAGAGTTGCCACACAATTGAAGCGCCGTTTAGAAACCGTGCAAGAGGAGCAGCCAGAGTTGAAGAAAGGAAAGAAAGAGAGTGTACAAGTGCCGATCAAAGAGACAAAATCACAAAAAGCGGCACGGTTAGAAAGATTAATGGAAAGCTTCAGAGCGGAAAGAGCACTCAAGGGAGATTTGAGTGAGTTATGGAAACCATCCCTGGAAGCCATGTCGGGATCATCCCGAAGGGTGCACAGAGATAGGTTTGAAGATTATATCAAAAATTTTGAGATCCTAGATGCTACGACAAGAAACATCCCTAACATCCCAATTAGAGAAGAAGAAGTGGATGAAGTACGACGGAAACTGCTAGAAGAGCAGGAAGGCTAGGAAAGAGAGCGGAAGACCAAGGTGGACCGAGACTTCAAGAAGAAGCCACCAACTCCACCATCAAGCCCGGAGTCCAGCCCACCACCATCACCTCCTCCTCGTAGCCCTCCACAAACCCAACAAAAGGAGGAGGAACAAGAAGACTTTCATCAAGAAAAGAGCCAAGAGCAAGAGCAGCAAGAAGAAGATGAACAGAAAGAGGAAAAGATAGATCCAGAGGAAAGAAGGTTTAACACTTTTTGTGATCTACTAGCTGTGGGATATTCAAGAGAAGAAGCAGCTATATTAGAATTTGACTTGTCAAGCACAGGGCCCAAAGAACAGATGCAGAGCCCATGGTTAGTGGAACTAAAAGAGATGGCCACTGATACAGTGGACCTGCAGCCACCCACCAATGATTGGGATGTGGTGATCAACAAACTAACCGGGCTCAGGGAAAAATCGTTGGCCACTGAAAGCAAGAATGCTAATCTCAAAACCACTGAAGTGCAGATCAAATCTGAAGTCGACACTCTACACAAACAAAGCCAAAAGCACATAGAGAAAGAAGCTGAGCTGCAAGCTAGTCTAGCCACGGCATTGCAAAGATGCCAGGAGATGGAACGAGAGAATCAGGAAGTAGCTCAAAGACTGCAAAGAGCTGAAGAAGAATACAAAAAACTCAGCAAGTCATTGACAGATGTAGAGAGGGAAAGGGACAACCTAACCTTGCAACTTGCTGAAGAATACAAGGAAGTGGAAACACTGAGAAATGCCAAGGAAAAGGCAGAGCTAGAGAATGAGGCGAGCCAGGATGAGGTAATAGAGCTTAAAGACCAGATGAAAGTCAAAGATCAAACCATCCAACGGCTACGGGCATCTCTTGCCAGAGTCGGAGCTGCTAGCTCGACTCACACCACTTCAGAGAGTCAGCTTTATGAAGAACAAATGAAAGAGCTCCAAAAGGAGTTAGCCTTAGAGAAAAAGCAGAGGCTAATGATAGCTGAGGGGTCAATGGTCATGCAAACCCGCATGGAAGAAGAGCAAAAAGCAATGCAGAATGAGCTAGAAACCATCAAGGGAAAGCTCGAAGAGGTGGAAAAGATAAATGTCAATCTAAACGACCTCCTTGTGAATATGGGAGAGCAAGCTGAAGCAGAAAAGAAGACATTCCAAAAGCAAATAGAAGAGATAAGAGGCCAGCAGCAAACAGAAGATCAGTTTAGCATCGGGCCAGCAGCCATGGAGGGAATAGACTTAGAGAATGTGGAAGATCCTATGGACACCACCATGCAAGAGGAAATCCTTGTAGGACCCTCTCAAGAGCCACAAGATCTGACACAAGAAGAGGAAGAGAAGCTGCGAAAGGCCATAGAAACGGAAATCAGAGACATAGCCAAAGAAGCCTTGGAATGGGAGCAGAGGGTCTTTAAATCAATGACTATTCAGAAGATAGATGCTAGCAACCTACGGCGTGAATGGCTATAGCCCTCTCTCCCATATCCTCTGCTGAAATATGAAGCTACCACGATCAACAAGCGAATCAGAGAGGAGCCAACAGTGCCAATGTACAAAGCAGACATCTCCAAGCCTAAAGGGGTAAAGTTGATAGTCGACTCTCAACCCAGGTGGAGAAAGGAATGGCTGACAAAGTATCCATAGTATCTTATCCATCTGGTAGAGGCACCTAAAGTCATCAGAGATAACCTAAGTTTCTGCCCACTACCAAGGATGCGGACGTGGAAGGCCCATGAGCTATTGCAAAGAAGCCAACCTACTGGCTCAATTACCCAAAGCTGCCAGGCTCGAAGGCAGGCGAGAGAATAAGTGAGCAATACATGGTGAAAACCCTAACAGGCACCATTAAATTGTTCATTGGCTCGCCTGACCTATCTTGCATTATGATGAGAAAGATTTGCAAAACCCTTTTGGCAGTCTTCGAGACGTTCAAACCAGGCCAGGCAACAGACAATATCTTCTTCTTTCAAGATACATACAGATGTGCATACGATCTGTCTGGTCATCCTTCCAAGGAGGTGATACATGCATTGTATCAAAGGATCATGTTTTGCCATCCTATCACCTCCAGGCCTTTGAAGAAGATTTCTACACCGGCTTCTTCACAATCAGCACTAATATATTCGGCCCTACGCTACTAGCCCAACATGCAAGATATAAGTCACTGCTCAAGATGAGAGAAAGCCTACTATGAAGAAGCAGCTCAACAGCCATGTCGGGGACGACATGAACGAGGAGGGGGGGAGTGTTAGAAGCTGGACACACCCTACGGAAAATGACTGCTCGAAAGATTATATTTTTGTAATTATTCATTTATTGAGAAAACCCGAATTTTCACCTTTGTTATTATTGGGGCTTACAGAAGTTTCCAGATTGTATCCCAGTTTTGACATTTAGATTGAGTAGATGGTTAAAATGGAACATTAGGGTTTGAGATTGTAAGGTATTTATACTACTTTTTGACCTTAATGAAAGAACCTTTGTCATTTTAAAGAAGGTTTTGAAGTCTGTGAGTGAGCGTACTGTGTACGAGAGAGAGTGAGAGCTTCATCTTGACGCTACGCGTGCACCGATGGTGCGCTGCCCCCGATGAGAGCTACGCGTCAATATACATTGTGCGTGTACGGTCTGGTTTTGTGAGCTCCACCTACGAGCTTCATCTGGTGATTCGGTGAGCATACGTTATCCGTTTTCACATTTCAACATATCCACGTGTTCGCATTGAGTAGAGCTACACATTAAGCACTTTAGATTTCAGAAACGACGACTTGCAAATTTCGGCCAGACATCCTACGTGATTTTGCACCGGGTGTTTTGGGTTGAGGTTTTGGTTCATAGACCTTAGGGAGAGCGACCTATTGGTGTTTAGTAGGGTCTCCTTCAAGTTCTGTGGCGTTTCTAGATTGTTTGATGGGTATTCGGCTCTAGAAAGCGTTGTAGGAAGTTTCCTCTTATGCACTCCTAAAGGCTGTAGCTTTGACATTGGGTAGAGACCTTTGTAGGAATTAGTTAGGAGTCGGTCGAGTGTAGGTTGACACCCTATGCTTGCTTCCACGCGCATGCGGGTCAAGCTTCATCCTTAGCTCACAAATCTTGTTAGATGAGTTCTCGCTGTGCTAACGTCCATCGTGGCGTATCCATCCAACAGACTCACAAGACACCCAGATTCTGTCCTCTTGATAACACCCTTCAAACTGCAGGCAAACCCTCTGCAAGCACTAACACAAAGAGCAAGAGAAAAGGAGGGGTATGGGGAGAAGCAACATAGGAAGTAGGGGCAAAGGTTTGGTAGTATTACATACGGAGATAGTACAATCAAGTATGCAGCTTCAATGGCAAGCTTGCAATACACAGGCTTGAAGACCTCCAATAACTCTCTCTGGCAAAAAATCCCTCAAAAAATCACTCCTATGCCGTTTTATAAGGCTTGGCTAAGGCTAAAAAGGAAAAAATCAAGGAGCTATCTAGCTCGTACAATTAACTAGAGCTTCCTTTAGAAGTTTTCTTGCATGGCCACCACTTGGCACTTTCTTGGTGTTTGGTATCTGCATGGTGCCTCTATGCCTTCTCCTCTCAATTTGGCCAACCTTGCATTTGCACTTTTGGACTTTTGGATACCTCTCGGATAGTCTCTCTCTCTCTCTTCCCTTGCTTGACCATGGTTCCTCTGACTTTTGTGGTGGGTTAAGCCCCTTGTATCCCTCCTTGACCTCTCTCTCTCTTGCTCTCTGTCCACTAGCCGTGAGACCCTCCGCTTGGTTTGCCTCTTGAAGCCCTCGAACTCTCCCTCTATCCATTCACGGGGGGAATGCTCTTTTGGAATTTCCTCTCTCTCAGTGTCTTCACTGGGGGACCCCTTCCCTAAGCAGGCAATAGCGACATCCCTATTGGGGGGGGGGGAGGGGGGGGGAGGGGGGCTCTCCCAAAACTTGACCTCATGGTGCACGGGCACAAGATCTTAAGGGCCACCACATCATCATACCAACCAAGGCAGCGCCGTCGGCCGTCCACCAACCACGCCAGTGCGCGCCACCGACCACCACCATCTCTGCGCCACCGGGCCCAAAACAGCGCCCAGCACCCCGCCATTACCAAGTCACCACAGAGCTCGTGCATATGGCATAGCACCCAGCCTCTTCCTCCTGCATGTGGGATAAATCTGCCCAACACGTGGCGCTCCCAGGTCCAAGCCTACAAAAAAATCATTTGATGAGGGAAAAAAATTTAGATGCCCTCCAATTCAAGAGCTTGGCCATTTGTGGCTCCAGTGTCGGGTTGCCAGATTGCAAATCCCGGTCATATCTCCATGATGTCGACTTGAAAATCTCCAAATCTAGTTGCAACTCAAGACTCCCCGAGTCCCCGAATCGAGACCGCAAAAACCGAGCAAAGCATCTGTAACCAATGCCGAACAAGTGCACCCAATCTCCCGGCTTTTATATCTTTCCGCTCCGGGCTCCGTTTGACATGCAGTCGATTCTTGCTAGCTCTGTATGATGCATATCTTGATCTAGATCCTTGCCTCAACTTAGAAGTGACCAAATTGCACGATTCCCCATGTGATTAGGTAGACACCAACCTAGCCCCGACAAAACTTCAATTGGTCATAACTTGCTATCTGTAGCTCTGATCTGCAATCTGAAAAGACGGGTAAGCTCCATAAATAAAGCACTACACACTTGCACATTGACCTCCACTTGGACCACCTATCCCCAACTGCCCTGTCCGGAAAGAATTTGCAACACATTGAACCTTCAACCTTCAATAACTTGGGCTCCGTAGCTCTGTTTGATGAGCCATTTGGACCTGCTCCTTCAACACTTCAAGCTCTTCATTCCTAGACCCAAATATTGCATCTTGCATATCCTTCACTTGCTACTCGAATTAGCCACTTATGGAACCCTTCTTGGCCTATAAGCCGCATCAGGCATACATTTCCACTGCTGCCTATCATCCCATGATCTTCCTAGCTGCTCCAGCCTTTTTCCATGCTTCTACTAGCCTGCATATATCTGCCCATACCACCTTCTATGGTCGACACACTTTGGATATACCATTAGTGCCCACCCCCTAGTTGAACATTTAAGCTCAACCACTGATCCGAGCCTATCACAAATTTTTGTTTATTATATTTTGTTGGTTTTCCTTGCTTCTAGAGGTTTACAATAAAAGAAAGAGTGAGAACAACCTCTTGGAAAAATTAAAAAAATGATTTGATGGGAATTTTTTCTTGACTAGTTCACCGGAGGTGAAAGGTAGAGGGAGAACCTAGTGGTAAAGGGAAGGGAAAATATGTAAATGTGAAAAGAAAAGATATGATGTGGTTGTGGAGCCATGCACCCATGATTCAAGGGTCATGAGTGGCTCATATCATCATGGCTTTGGAGCCATATGATGATTCAAACAGATGGGACCCAAGTAGAAGACTTGGTAAAGGAAGGAACCAGACACATGATTTTGCTGGATTTTTAAAAAATACTTCCACTCCGATCCAAGAAAAGTTGTCCGCATTAAAGTTGTAGCTGATGAGCTCGAGATTCTGACCATATTTTTTTTATAATTTTTGCATCTACGGTCTAGGAGATATGGCCAAAATGGCGGACGCCAGTTTTTTCAACTGTGGTGGAGACCACCCCCTCTACCTTTACACACACACCCTTCCTTTTCCACATTGAGACCTTCTCTAAAAATCAGCCATTAGTCTTCTCACCCTCCCCTCCTTCCTCCTCTCTCTCAAGCTCAAAAAACCATCAAAATTCCTCTTCTAATCACCTCTCAAGTCATGCTTAATCTTGTTGTAATTCATAAGTTCTCATTCAACCCCTTTTTATTATTACTAGATATGTATTGATTTTATGTAGATTCTTTACATTTTAAAATAAGGAAGCTCTTGGACTCAAGCTATGGAGGAAGGAGTGAAGACAACACAAGTGATGATGGAGCTAATTAGTTGCAAATTGGTCAACAAATCACTTGGAAGGAGCTTCTTCATTGGTTAAATGTTCCTAATCAAGCTTCATTTGTACAAATTACACTTGGATCTTAACCTCACTTCTAATCACTCTCTTTCCTATATAAAGAGGCCTTCCCCTTTGTAATTTCAAGCCTCCCTCAGTCCCATTGAGTCCTTGTATCACTCACCATGAGCCCATAAAGCTCATTCATTCACTCTATTCTTGCACATTCTAGAGTGCAAATTGTTTCATGCTAGTAAACTCCCCTCCTCTTACTTATGTTAATTAAGAGAAATCTTTTATGTGTGTGTGAGAGTGCTTGATGTGATTTTGGCTAATCCTTGAGTGGTTGTTTAGTAATCTACATGCTATTTGTGTTGGGAGTGTTTGAAGTTATCCATTCCTTGTACACACACTAAGGTTAATGCTTCATTCATAGTGATCTCTCTCTCTCTCTCTCTCTCTCTCTCTCTCTCTCTCTCTCTCTCTCTCTCTCTCTCTCTCTCTCTCTCTCTCTCTCTCTCTCTCTGTGTGTGTGTGTGTGTGTGTGTGTGTGTAGCGGTCCTAGTCCACGCTTCCAAGACTAGGTGGTGCCCTCATCTCATTTCCCTTGTGGCGCAATGGAGTTTGTTTTGGTGTAGAGGCCGCCATTCCAAATTTCCTTCGTCATAAATTGGTGCCCCCACTGAGGAGTTCTCAAGCAGCGCTCTGTCAATCCTATGAAGGAAGATCCATCAAATTCTTCGAGACTTCCACTATGGTCTCCCCAAGAAGCTCGAGAAAAGAAGCGTCTTTATCGACAAACGGCACGTATGCGGGTAAAGAGAGTTAACTACACACACCCTTCTTTGCTTCAAGGAAAATCTTGTAGTCATCAAGTCCCTAGGTCAAAGCATTGTGTTGAGTGCTTTGTGGCTAGTGTGAAGACACTTCCTTTGAAGCCTCGACTTCAGGTGGTGAAAGCACTCTCAAACTCGAGTATTAACAAGTTTTTGGAGGGGGAGCTACACATCAATGGGGTGCGGTATTGGCAAGAGGCTACATATGGTGATGCACTCCAACTACTACTAGCAAGAAGGCTCAAGGTGGTTGACAGGGTAGCCATTGAACCCTATGAACTCTACAAAGCTGAAGATGGTCAAACCAAAGCTAGGCTAATCACTGGTGAGCAAATTCTTCGCATCTCTCAAATGGTGGGATCCAATAAAGCCCTCGTTGTCTAGCTGAGATTAATGCATCTATCAATCCATTTATTCTACCCTTAATAAGATATGATTTGGGCCTAGACGTTTTCATCTTTGTGCTGTATTGAGAAGAAGGCAACCCATTTTATGATGGCTTTCCCTAATTTTTCTGGGCGTAGTGGGGAAAATGCTGGGGATTTTTTGGATAACTTGGAGATGGCTTTCCTTGTCTCTGGGAGGGATGACGAAGCATTGAAATTAAGAGCTTTTCCTTTGGTGCTCAAAGAAGAAGCTAGGGTATGGTTCCAGGCTCTAGATCCAACCCAAAGAGTTGATTAGGAGGGATTGAAGGCGGCTTTCCTACGAAGATTTCAACGAGCCAATTCGGCAGAAGAACTATGGCAACGGCTTCTGGCCCTTCATCAAGTTGACCCTCATGGTCATGGGCGTCACCATAAAGGAAACTACCTCATCACAAGACAACCCAAGGATCCAAATGGAGAATGTGTGGGATGCCAGCCTAGAGAAGATGTTATCCAAGGATATAAAGGAAGAAGAAAAGGAGGGTTATGTAAATGTTCTCAAGAAGCATGCATCATTGTTTATTTCTGATTACACTCACATTACAGGTGTCACTGCAGTGAAGCATCATATCCATCTAAAAGAAGGGAGCAAGCCAATAGTACAAAAACTGAGAAGATTAGGAGTTGTGCAACAAAATGCACTGTTGTCCGAGGTGAAGAGACTCTTAGAAGCAGGATTCATATACCCAGTAGAAGATTCAGAATGGGTCTCCCCAGTAGTGGTGAGGCCAAAGAAAAATGGTAAATGGCGAGTGTGCGTGGATTACAAGCCACTAAATGCTGCAACAAAGAGGGACCACTTCCCTCTCCCATTTCAAGATGAGATTCTAAATGAAGTAGCAGGCCATGAGCGATACACAGTGTGTGATGGCTACTCTGGCTACTTTCAAATACGCATTGCAGAGGAGGACCAAAAAAAGACTACTTTCATCACACCATGGGGCTGTTTTGCATTTCGAGTCATGCCTTTTGGTCTCACCAACGCTCCAGCCACCTTTCAACGATTCATGAACATGGTCTTTCAACCTTACTTTGGTAAGTCCATAGGGGTTTTCATAGATGACTTTTGTATTTACAGCTCCAAAAGTATGCATCTCGGCAAGATTGATGAAGGATTTACTCGTTTAGCTAAGCTGGGTGGACAACTAAACAAGGACAAATGTCACATTGGGGAAAGCAAGGTTACACTATTGGGGCATGTAGTGTCCATTGATGGAATCGAGGTAGATCCTGAAAAGATAGAAACATTGCTAAATCTACCTTCCCCAACTTCCATCAAACAATTAATCTCTTTCTTGCAAAAGCTAAGATATTTGAGTAGATTCATACACTTACTCTCCCAAGTGATATTTCCTCTACAATAGCTGACTCGTCAAGAGACGCTTGTCTGGAGTGAAGAAAGTGATGGGCATTTTAGAGAGATTAAAAAAATGTTAGGGTCACTCCCTGTAATCCTCCAACCTTGTTGGGAAGAAACATTCTTTGTAAACCCTAGTGTGGGAGAAGAGGCCATTGGTGCTGCCCTCCTACAAAAAGATCCAAAAACATCCTTTATGAGGCCTGTGTATTTTGCTAGCCGCCTCATGGAAAACACAGAGAAGGCCTACACCCTGATGGAACAGCTAGTGTTAGCTCTCATGTTTGCGGTAACCAAATTTCGGCCATACTTGCTGCCGAAGAGGTTTGTAATTATCATTGTGGAGGATATGTTTCCCTATGCACTACAACATATGGAAATCTCTGACAAAATAGCAAAGTGGGTGGTGCGACTTCAAGAGTTTGATTATACAATACATGTTGAAAGAACAACTCGAGCATGCTTAGCGACATTTTAACAAACAAGTGCTATGAAAAAATTTTCCATTTGAAGAGAAAGGAACTTCCACCACCTCCAGCTCTAGAGGCTTTGGTCAATGCTTATAGCCTCTACTTTGATGGAGCATACAAGAGAACCAAGGATAAGGCAGCTGCAGGCATCGTGGTCTTATATCCATTGGGAGAGAGGATCCATGGTGAAGGGATCACTCTAGAAGATGTCCACTCCAACAATGAAGCAGAATATCAAGCTCTAATTCATGGCCTTTGTTGGTGCCTCGATAATTCAATTAAGAGATTAAACGCTTTTGGTGACTCCATGCTTTTGGTAAGGCAAATGCAAGGTACATGGGCTTGCAAAAATGCCAGTCTCTCTACTAAAATGAGAGAAGCCAAAGCTCTTATGAGGAGATTTAGGGAGGCCATCATGTGCGAAGAGACCAAAACAAGGATGCAGACCACCTAGCATCATCGAAGTTAAATGAGTCAATAGTGGGAGCAGTGGCCATCAAACTTCCACTTCAGCAAGGCAAGGAGGACTTAGAAGATATTATGCACACTCTGGAGCAAGGAGAGGCTCCTAAACACTTGAATGCAGGGGAAAGGCGATGGTTAGCTAGGAAGGCGACCAGGTATCGCATAGTAAATGATGACTTGTATTGTCTTGGTAAGGATGGTGTGCTTAGGAGAGTGCCTTTGAAGAGTGAAATTGAAGAGATTTTAAAAGCTTGTCACGATGATATGTGTGGAGGACACTTTGCACACGACGTCACTAGTAGAAAGGTTCTACAAGCTGGGTTTACTTGGCCAAGTCTTCATCGTGATGTCAAATACTGGTGTCAAACATGTGATGAATGTCAGAAAGCAAGACCACGACAGCTCATAGCTGAACCTCAGAACCCAATAAAGGTTTATGGGCCCTTTGAGAAGTGGGGAATTGATGCCATAGGGCCTCTACCACGCACTCAGTCAGGTAAAGAGTACATCATCATGGGAGTAGACTACATGACTAGATGGGCTGAGGCTATGCCAACCAATAGAATTACTGATAAGGATGTGAGTCAGTTCATTTTTGACCACATCTATTGCCGGTTTGGCACCCCTCTCGAAATACTATCTGATAGAGGACCAGGGTTTAGAGCAGACTTGGTAGGAGAACTCATGCAGAAGCTAAATATTCAGCATCAACACTCTACTCCTTACTACCCTCAGTGCAATGGTTTGGTGGAAAAGGTAAATGGAATCATTTGCAAAATTCTCACCAAACAGGTACATGCCAGGCGCCAAGATTGGGACAAACACCTGAATGGAGCTCTATGGGCCTATAGAAACTCCTTCAAAACCACATTAGGGTACACACCCTTTCATTTGGTTTATGGAAAGGAGGCACTTTTGCCCATTGAAGTGAACTTAACAAGTCTTCGAATATTGGGTAGCCAGGTAGGCTCTCAAAAGGAGAAAGTACATCAAAGGATCATGGATCTAGAGAGGCTGCAATTGGATCGTGAAGAAGCCATCAACCACTATTCTCAAGAAGCAGAGAAGCACAGAGAAAAGTTCAACAAAAAGCTAGCATCCAAAGACATCAAAAAGGGATCTCTGGTGCTTCGATATGACAATCGCTTCGACACTCGTAAGGATGGAAAGTTTCTTTTTCGATGGGAAGGCCCGTTCTTGGTCACCAAAAAGTTCAAAAATGGCTCTTACAGACTTCAAGACATTGATGGTAAAGTGCACAAGACCAGGACAAATAGATGGCACCTAAAGCCTTATCACATCAGGATAAGGTCAGCTCAAGATCAAAGGCAGTAGGCTAGAGGCATAAATACCCCTAGCCAGGTTTGGGGGGGCTATGATCCGAGCCTATCACAAATTTTTGTTTATTATATTTTGTTGGTTTTCCTTGCTTCTAGAGGTTTACAATAAAAGAAAGAGTGAGAACAACCTCTTGGAAAAGTTAAAAAAATGATTTGATGGGAATTTTTTCTTGACTAGTTCACCGGAGGTGAAAGGTAGAGGGAGAACCTAGTGGTAAAGGGAAGGGAAAATATGTAAATGTGAAAAGAAAAGATATGATGTGGTTGTGGAGCCATGTACCCATGATTCAAGGGTCATGAGTGGCTCATATCATCATGGCTTTGGAGCCATATGATGATTCAAAAAGATGGGACCCAAGTGGAAGACTTGGTAAAGGAAGGAACCAGACACATGATTTTGCTGGATTTTTAAAAACTACTTCCACTCCGATCCAAGAAAAGTTGTCTTCATCAAAGTTGTAGCTGATGAGCTGGAGATTCTGACCATATTTGTTTTATAATTTTTGCATCTACGATCTAGGAGATATGGCCAAAATGGCGGACGCCAGTTTTTTCAACTGTGGTGGAGACCACCCCCTCTACCTTTACACACACACCCTTCCTTTTCCACATTGAGACCTTCTCTAAAAATCAGCCATTAGTCTTCTCACCCTCCCCTCCTTCCTCCTCTCTCTCAAGCTCAAAAAAACATCAAAATTCCTCTTCTAATCACCTCTCAAGTCATGCTTAATCTTGTTGTAATTCATAAGTTCTCATTCAACCCATTTCTATTATTACTAGATATGTATTGATTTTATGTAGATTCTTTACATTTTAAAATAAGGAAGCTCTTGGACTCAAGATATGGAGGAAGGAGTGAAGACAACACAAGTGATGATGGAGCTAATTAGTTGCAAATTGGTCAACAAATCACTTGGAAGGAGCTTCTTCATTGGTTGAATGTTCCTAATCAAGCTTCATTTGTACAAATTACACTTGGATCTTAACCTCACTCCTAATCACTCTCTTTCCTATATAAAGAGGCCTTCCCCTTTGTAATTTCAAGCCTCCCTCAGCCCCATTGAGTCCTTGTATCACTCACCATGAGCCCATAAAGCTCATTCATTCACTCTATTCTTGCACATTCTAGAGTGCAAATTGTTTCATGCTAGTAACCTCCCCTCCTCTTACTTATGTTAATTAAGAGAAATCTTTTATGTGTGTGTGAGAGTGCTTGATGTGATTTTGGCTAATCCTTGAGTGGTTGTTTAGTAATCTACATGCTATTTGTGTTGGGAGTGTTTGAAGTTATCCATTCCTTGTACACACACTAAGGTTAATGCTTCATTCATAGTGATCTCTCTCTCTCTCTCTCTCTCTCTCTCTCTCTCTCTCTCTCTCTCTCTCTCTCTCTCTCTCTCTCTCTGTGTGTGTGTGTGTGTGTGTGTGTGTGTGTGTAGCGGTCCTAGTCCACGCTTCCAAGACTAGGTGGTGCCCTCATCTCATTTCCCTTGTGGCGCAATGGAGTTTATTTTGGTGTAGAGGTCGCCATTCCAAATTTCCTTCATCACCACATACGAGCTTTATTACCCTACAAACTGCAAACACTGAGCACATTATAAGCAAACCCAAAAAAACTCAGTTGTATGTACATAGTTTCATTCTTAGCATATGAGAACACTGCTTAGGCTGGTTGCCCAACCCCCTCCATGAGAACCTAATGCACTGTTGGCACCAACTCTCTCTCAAAATAGAGCTTGAGACGCACACCATTAACCCTGTTCTTGAGAAAACGACCATCCATTCTCATTAATGCATAAGTACCATTGGGAAAAGCTTGATGGACCTTGTAAGGCCCTGTCCACTTTTTTTTTGAAATTCTTTTTAAACGTGAAGTCAAGATAGCTTGCGTACTTCATCACTAGATCACCCTTCTCAATCAGATTTTCTGGCAAATGTTGGTTGAACTTGGCTACTCTTTCTCTCACTGCTTCACATAAAAATCTGTCACTGCCTCATGATCCATCTTCAAATTTTCAAGACTTGTAATCCTATCCAGCAAAACATCTTGATGAGTTTTATCGATTCGCCACAAACCTTTGAGAGCCCCTACTTGCACATGTACAGGTAATACTTCTTCCTTGCCATATACCAACTCATAAGGAGTAAAGTTGGTAGCCACATTATATGAAGTCCTGTAAGCCCACAAACATTTTTCAAGGTTAGATTCTCACCCTTCAACCTGCTGGTAGATGTACTTAGTAAGCATCTTGACTATCTGTCCATTGGCACTTTCCACCAAACCATTGCATTGTGGATGGTATGGAGATGAAAATCAATGTTGAATCCCCAACTTTTCCATTAGGGCACGCACCAACTTACTTCTGAACCCTTGTCCACAATCAGATATGAGCACCCAAGGTACTCCAAAACAATAGCATATGCAATCGAAAACAAACTGAGCAACAATATGTGCATTTACCTCTTTGACCGCTTTAGCCTCAACCCATCTGGTAAGGTAGTCTATGGCCACCACCACATACTTTTTACCGCTTGCTGACTTGGGCAATGGACCAATAGCATCCAAACCCCACTTCTCAAAAGCATCATGTGCTATGATAGCTCCTTGCTGTTCGCCTACCAGTCGTCTTTCACCCATCACTTGGCACTGATGGCACATCTTGCACCAATAATGCACATCTCGCACAATAGAAGGCCACCAAAGCCCACTTCTTAAGATACGAAACAAGACTTGATCCTTACCCTGATGACCCCTTTCTTCATGGCACTGCTCCAATACCATACCGATATCCTCCTTGTAAAGGATTCGATGTAGCACCCCATCTCTACCGTGCATCATAAGATCCTCTCCTATCAGAGTGAACTTTTGAGCTCTTTGAACAACTCTCCTCTTTTGTAGCTTGGAAAGCTCTTCAGAACATTGACTTGTACTCAAGAAATCATCTGTGTCCTTCAAAGTCTCTCTACCTAGATAAGCAGCTGGTGCCACATACAAACTCAACACATGAGTCTGAACACGACTGCTAGCCAACCGATCTACTTCTCACATGTTTGAACTGCACCTCTTCAAAAAACTTCAACAGCTTCTTTATAGAGAAAAACCAATTCTTGAGAGAATCCCTTTTTACCTGCCATTGGCCCAAAAGTTGTTTGATAACCAATAGAGCATCACCTTTTACTACTAACCTTGATATGCCAAACTCTATACATTGCTTTAGTCCTAGATGTAGAGTAAGATACTCCGCCTCATTGTTGGTATGCACCTCTTCCAAGTCATAAGCTTTAGAAAAAATGATTGTACCGTGTGGATCTTGAATGACCACACCTCCACCTGATTTTTGTGTTACCCTTCTGTAAGCGCCATCAAACCGCATAGTGAAGGCCCCTTCCAAGTCAAGTTCCTCCTTATCCTCCTCTCACACTACTCTTGGATAAATTGGTAATTCAACCTCCTTGTTGACTAGGATATCTGCCAAATGAGACCGACTCGTGTGATCTACTTTGAACTCAAACTCAAACTCTTGAAGCTCTATCACCCATTTCCTGATTTGTTTCCCTGGTTTCAAGTGTAGCACCACTTCAGGCAAAATATTGTTAGCCATCAACACATAAAATTTACGAACAATCAAATACACTTTGAACTTTTTGCAGGCAAAGACTAAAGCCATCACCCACTGTTCTGCCTCCGTATAAGTAGTTTCCCATGGACTAATGACCGTGCTTTCGAAGTAAATAGTCTTATAACTTCTCCCCACCTTTTGTAGCAATACTGCTCCAATAGCCACAATACCCACCGTCATAGCAATGTAGAAATCATCCTCCTGGTTAGGAGGGCACACTGTAGGTAGCTGACATAGAATACCTTTCACTTTGTCAAATGCCTCTTGAGCTTCCTCATCCCATTGAAATCCATGCACCTGTTGAGCCCTTTTCTGAAGAGGGTAAACATATTGAGATAACATCCAAAAGAAGCGGGATAAATACTTTAGCTTATGCACAAATGATGCCAACCCTGTCGCACTTGTGGGAGGCTCCATAAGAACCAATGCCTTCACCTTCTCTGGATTTGCTTCTATTCTATTATGTGATACCACGTGACCCAATAGTTGAGCCCTTGGTTGTGCCAACTTGCACTTCTTTGGATTTAATTGACCTCCTTCTTCATCTAGCCTTTGAAAACACAGCCTCAACTTGGACAAATGTTCTGCCCCGGAACTATAACAACCAATATCATCCATAAAAACTCTAATGAACCTACCCAAGTATGGCCCAAACACCTTGTTCATCCAATCTTTAAATGTAGCATACACATTCACCGATCCAAAAGGCATCCTGCGGTAGGCAAAGCACCCCCATGGAGAAATGAAGGTAGTCTTTAGTTGGTCCTCCAAAGCAATACCAATTTGAAAAATCTCAAAAAACCATCCATAATAGAATAGTGTTCGTGTCCAGCAACCTGGTTTAAAATCTCATCCTAAAATGGCAAAGGGTAAGGATTCCGCTTGGTCACAGCATTCAAAGGCTTATAGTCTACACATACTCGCCATTTTCCATTCTTATTTTAGGTAATGACAACTGGAGAAACCCACTCAGAATCTTTCACTGGATATATAATACTTGCCTCGAGCAACTTGTTGATCTCCTTCCATAGAGCCTCCTTCTGAATATCTCCCAATCTCCTTAGCTTCTGTGCTTTGGCTTGTATCTATCTTTAAGTAGGATCTGATGCTCCACTCCTCAGATATTTATACTCTATCGCAAATAGGTCGGGATAGGATGCACATAGGTCCATATAGCCTTCCTTCTCTGCTTGGTTAAGTCTGTACCTAGCATATCCTCCACCTCTTTAGCCTTCAAACTACAAACAGGGGCTTGCATACCTTTCCTTGCAATGGTAGAGTCTACCGTGACTCCAAATAAATTTGTATCCAGCTTTAATAAATATGCATTTCTCTCCTCCTCTTGGACACTGGTTAACCCTTCATCATAAGTAGACTCAGTCTTGATTATCTCCCCCGGCTGATGGATGAAAGCGGCTCTCCTTGGTCTTTAGAGCCAACACAGTCTGCCCTCCATTTTCTCAATTCGGAAAACTAAACACCCCTGTCTCCCAATCTTTCTTGGCCCCAATTGCCAACAACCATGGCCTCCCCAATATAATTGGATAAGCATTTTCTCCTACTTTCATGACAAAAAAATCGATTAAGCATTCAACTCCCATAACCTTTACCTTCACATCCTGTGCCACTCCTAAAGCTTTGGCATGGTTGGCCATCCCCATTCTCACATTAGATCTGACAACAACTTTAATACCAATATCCCTCATAGCAGATTCGATGATCACGCAGACTTGGGCACCGCCTGGAAATGAGGCCAGACATAGTTCTATGATGCAAGGCTTCAATTTTTTCATCTTGCATTGAAGCTGGCCACGTTTGGCATCTACTATGAGCATACAAAATGGGGAAGGAATAGGCAATGTGTTTGCAGGTTATTTCATTATGTACCAGACGGGTGTATAGGATATACGAGGGCGTTTGTGCAGATATGGATATAAGCCGTTTTGGAATGAGTTTTTCCTTCCAAATTTCAAGAAAATTGGTTGCAGCAACACCGACCAGGTTATCCAAGTTTAAGTTTTCCTTGTTTTCCCTATTTACACTTTACTTGGCAATTTCATATGAAGCACGGCTTTGAGGAACTGGCAAAATAGGAAATATCAGCTCACAAAGTCCCTATCAGTCTAACATGTGCAAACCACTTATGGTTTTGGTTCTCACGTTTGAGGCAATCACTCTCCACAAGGACTTACAATTCTGCATGCAAGGCATGCTAGTGAGGTGGATTCAATTCTACCGCCTCATGCATTAAGCTTCCGCTATCACACTCGCAACTCTGTCAAGCACAGACTAAGTGATGGATTGTTTAATATGATTGTTGGTTGCTATTAACACACAACAACACTAAAAGGACCCTAAATCTAGGACTTATTTTACGAGCAAAGTGCCAATGCTAAGTTGTCCTCATAAAATCAGGAACGACCTCCTGCATGGTAGGTAGGTCAGAATGAGTTTTCTGTTTTTCTGTTACCTCTCTCAATGAGAGAGTCATATCGGAAAACTGTGGAATGCTTATACGATAAGCTGCAATTTAGGCATAAGATGCATAAGAGCACATAGCTTGGGTACACACTTTAAAAACTTAAGGAAAGTTCCTCAGCCCAGCATGCTCTTGTTCTCTCTCTCTCTCTCTCTCTCTCTCTCTCTCTCTCTCTCTCTCTCTCTCTCTCTCTAAGGGAATAATGAAAATCTTCTCAGAAGATTTGGATACATGTGTTGCTAGTGAGTCAGCATGAGCCAAGGTGCTCTAACTCTCAGCTAACACGTGGCTAGGATGCTACTCAAATTAGTCTTCATCGGTTCGTCCATTGAACACTAATTTGAATAATGGCTATGAGCCATTGTTAGGCCAAGGGTAAGACCTAACTATTGGCATTTTTTGGGTGATTCTTTTCAAGATCAAATAGATCTACCCAAGGAAGTACACATCGACATTATTGGACAAGCAAGATTCTTTTCATTACGGATGTCTAGGGTGTCAATTTTGCACTACATGTTTTTAGTGCGACACTCAAGTTAAGTTTTTGATAATCTTCAAGTCACAGTAGCTGGTCTCTACAAGGAAGTATCGATGCAGCAATCAGTTGAGACAGCATGGTTGTCCATACAAGCTAGGCATTTCACTTTTGCTGATTTCCTGCTCCTTCTATAGTACTACGGAGTGTCTATGGACATACTATTTTGGGGTACGACCCGGTGGGTGACTGCTAAATCTTCCCATAAGCATGGAGGATCACAGTTTGATCTATGCCCGTTTTACTTTCAAGGAATGAATTCCACAATTAACCATGTGGTAGAGGGCAAATTCAACTTTTCAAGTTGATTCCCATCATTTTGTACACGGTTGACTATGTTGATTATCGTTACTTGCTAGTTGAGTAGTTCCTACAAACGGTCTTACCAAGGGGTTGGACTACGCAGATTCTAACCAATGGGTTTGAGTTGCGAAGGCAACACCCAAGGTTTCCAGTGCAATGTTGCTTGGTTTTTTCTCAGATGGGCGACGTGCTCCTCCACATTTGAATACGGGTAAGTGACCATTAAGTTCAAATCTCCAAGTACGCATCTATTGATTTGGTGTTACTCCATTTTTTAGTATGCTTTTCTTGGTTTCTTCAAGTCGTATACATCTGCTTGAATATTTCTGAGCCATGCCAAGGGCATGTTGGAACAAAGTATTTTGGGCCGTAGTGTCCAATATACATTATGTTGTTATGAACCCACTTGTCAGGTTCGATTTGGCACATGTTGTCACATGGGACACAACATGGTCTAGGAACTCAAGGATTTTAGTTTAGCCAATGTGGAGCAATGATAAGGAGGTTCCCTCTCACTCTTGTCGCGGAGTGTTTTGCAGTTACCTCCATGCACAAGTACATCTTGTACTTGATGGATGTCGCTTTTTTGGCCATCCTTATTTGAGACATATTCCACATGTGGAGAACATGAGTCTCTAGGACTGACACTAGCGCCAAATTCTTGCTGATGTGTCACGACAAGGTCCATACGTGCTGGTCGCATCTGTTTATTAGACCATTTGGAGCACACCGTATCAGGAACAATTTCAATGGCCAGAAATTGTCAGGTACTAAGTACAGACTTGTTCCGATTACAAGTGTTGTGAAACCACCTTAACGGAGGCTCGTTTCTACATATAGCCAAGTACGCTAAGTTATTGAGAATGTCTCATGGTTGGTACCTAGATGTGATTGAGCTTTCACATTCGGTTCTGGTCCAACTCTTGTTGAAAGGCTTTCATGTACGTACCGTGGAAAGTCTCGTCATGGAATTGCGGTTTGGATAAATTTGTGTTAAATACATGCAAACTAGGTGTTATGGGCCCTAGTGTTTAACACTGATTTATTTGGAGCGGCATTCCAATTTATGGACTTTATTCTTTCTGTACCTTTTTGCACTGCAAGTGCAATTTCTTTTGCAGAGTTATGATGAGTTTACACCCTGCCATACAAGGTAATGGCTTGGTATGGTTATTTGTGGTTGCTTGGTCTAAACTCTAAGAGTTTAATCCACTCCAACCGCTTTAAACCTAGCTGGTTGCCTCCACTTCATATCGAGTATATGGCTGGATACTCACTGGTTGAGTCATAGTTTATCGTCAATCGTGGAAGATTGTCTGTAAGTTGTTGGGGGACAGTACCTCACTCTTACTGCTGCTATTCATCGAGTGTTGGATGGGCAGCTTACAAGTATTTTTTGCTAAAGGATCTGCTAAGAGCATACGTTAGCACAACGCATTTCTGAATGGGTGATTCTCTCCCTATTCTAGAATTTGCTTACGTAAGGTTTTCAACTTTGAACACCTGTTGTGGTGGGGTTGGATACCGTTTCCATAGTTGCATAAGTCAAGGACTTAATAGGTGTGCTGACCAAGTACGTTGGCAAGTAACCTTCATTAGGGGTGAACATATAGTTCTGTGTGTTCCAAAATGTTCATAAGTCTGACATAAGGACACACCCTATTCTACTTCTTAGTAGCTATGAGCTTTTTAAGATACTCACGCAAGTTGGAAATCTGGCTCACAACTTCATGGAAATTTGCGCCAAGGTTTTCTTGCATTATTCCAGTACCTTCAGAAGATCTGAAAATTGGTTATGCCTTTGGACAACTCTTAGTTGTGGTTACTCCTTTACACTACTCACGTGAGTTATAAAAGGAGTTACCATTTAGACCCAAGTGCTTGCACAAGGACAACAATGTTGAAAATCAAGATGTTGCTCTTGGTTTCATTGAACCTCCTCACTGCATCAAGTATCCGTTGGCTCGCGTATGGGCTGCCAACAAAAAAAACATCAGTGTTCTTACGAAGATATTACCACTTGTGTTTTTGAGGACGAAAAAACTTCTCCAAGGGGGGAGTATTGTTAGGAAAAGGATCCTAAGCCTAGGGGGTCAAGGACCTGAGCTAGAGGCTTGGACTGGACCAGTGTGGAATGAGGATCCATATGATGGCTAGGGCCAAGAGCCGGTCTATACATAGGGTGGTAGGGCGGTGGATCCAATATCACGGTCTCTTAGGTCTTATACAAGCCCTTAAGGGCCACCACATCATCATACCAACCAAGGCAGTGCCACTCGCCGTCGGCCAACCACGCCAGTGTGCGCCACCGACCACCACCATCTCTATGCCACTGGGCCCAAAAGAGTACCGAGAGCCGCCCCGCCATAGCCAAGTTACCACGGAGCTCATGCTCTCCTCGTATGCATTACAATTGCCTCACGGGCCATCCTATATGGCATAGCACACGGCCTCTTCCTCCTGCATGTGGGATAAAGCTTCCCAACATGTGGCGCTCCCAGGTCCAAGCCTCCCAAAGCCTAAAAAAAAATCATTGGATGAGGGAAAAAAAATTAGATGCCCTCCAATTCCAGAGCCTGGCCATTTGTGGCTCCAGTGTCAGGTTGCCAGACGACAAAGCCCGATCATATCTCCTTGATGTCGACTTGAAAATCTCCAAATCTAATCGCAACTCAATTCTCCCTGAGTCCCCAAATCGAGACCGCAAAAACCGAGCAAAGCATCGGTAACCAATCCCGAACAAGTGCACCTAATCTTCCGGCTTCTATATCTTTCTGTTCCGGGCTCTGTTTGATGTGTAGTTAGTTTCTACTAGCTTCGTATGATGCATATCCTGCTCTAGAACCTTGCCACAACTCAAAAGACACCAGATTGCACGATTCCCCATGCGATCAGGTAGACACCAACGTAGCCCCCGGCGAAACTTCAATTGGCCATAACTTGCTATCTGTAGCTCTTATCTATAATCTGAAAAGACGGGTAGCCTCCACAAATTGAGCACTACACACATGTACCTTGACCTTCACTTGGACCACCTATCGCTAGCTGCCCTGTTCGGAAAGAATCTGCAACACATTGAAACGTCAACCTTCAATAACTTGGGCTCCGTAGCTCGGTTTGATGAGCCGTTTGGACCTGCTCCTTCAACACTTCAAACTTTTCATTCCTAGACCCAAAAGACTGCATCTCACATATCCTTCACCTGCTACTCAAATTAGCCCCTTATGGAGCCCTTCCTGGCCTATAAGCCGCATCAGGCATACATTTCCGCTGCTGCCTGTCAGCCCATGATCTTCCTAGCTACTCTAGCCTTTTTCCATGCTTTTGCTAGACTGCATATATCTACCCATGCCACCTTATATGGTCGACACACTTTGGTTGTACCATCATGTGCTTGCAATCGTTGGGTCTAGCCACACACATTCAAAGACCCTTGCTATTTTTCATTTTTGTCTCTGCCTCTCCACTGCTGGTTGAAGCTAACACCAAGACACAGGTGAGCGTGTCAAGTCTACAAAGGCATAGAGATTTTGCAATGCACAAAATCGCCCAAATCAAGAGCACCCCTACTGCGTTGTTGGAGAAAAGAAGCCCGTGGAAGGGGAATAGAGAGAGAGAGAGAGAGAGAGAGAGAGAGAGAGAGAGAGAGAGATCCACTGTTGTGAGCCCCAAAGCTCAAAATAAGGGTTGAGTCACACCCAATGTAGACAGGGATAAGGGAATAAACCCGACCTCCAACCTTTGTTCACACAACGAGATAGCTAGCACAAGAGAGAGACACACACACACACACACACACAGAGAGAGAAGGGGTAGGTACCGTTGCTGCAAAAGGAGTGAAGGGGATACGTGTCAACAAATGCAACCTCCACTTTTTTTTGACGTTCACTATATTTTTTTTAATCATAATGGTTGTGTGTATTGTGCACTCTACATTGCTCTTAATTACCTCTCAAGCCTTGCTATTCAAGAAAAGGCCCGCTTCTTTTCAAGGCAGCGGCTCTTTGGCCACTTGCGTTTTCAAAACCCCTCCACATCTACACAATGGCCAAGGGCTTTTGAAGCCCCCCCTTCTCTCTCTCTCTCTCTCTCTCTCTCTCTCTCTCTCTCTCTCTCTCTCTCTCTCTCTCTCAAAGCGGTGATAGCCGTTTTTCGGCTCTCCGTAATTGCCATAGTGAGTTAACCCACCCTACCAAAATCATCCAAACACTGTGGCTATCCCTACCATTTCACTGTATATAGGTGTGTGTGTGAGTTAGGGAACTTTTCCCATATCTTCTTAAAAACCCTCAGCTAGCTAGTCACTGGGCTAGTTGAGCCAAAAATATAAAAAAATATAAGTTTATTATGGCCCATTTGTGTGTAAATATTTCATTGTATATAGGGCCTAAATAAAAGGATTTTTCATAATTATTTTGGTGTTTATTTAAAAATTTCTACCTATGGTGTGTTATTTATGCTATGTACATTGACTCACCATTACCATATTTTTTCTTACCATTTTGCATACTCTTTATTCCATATGAAAATAATTTCATGCAAGCTTCTCTTATTTTTGGTTTAACTCCATCCCAACAAAAATCCAAAAAAACTAGTTTTATTTATGTGTATATTTTTTCACTATTGTGATTTTTCCTTCCTACATCTATTCTCTTTTACTCTCATAAATTAGAACACCAAAAATATTCATCTTTTTATGGTAGACTTATAATGAGAGAGATTTATTTTGACCCCTTTATATTTTTTCCACCTATATTATTTATATTTGACATGTACATATTTTTAGACCCCTCAATATTTGATTTTCTTAGTTGTACTATTCACTTATATCATGATCTCAACAATATCTTCAATTATAGACCTACCAAATAAGGTCAAGGGTATGTGGAATGCATGCATGCACCATGGGGAGCTCACTCTTGGAGGTATTCAAAAGAATCATCCAAAGAAGGACCTCACAAGGACCTTGTGCAGTGGAAAAAACAATCGGTTTTGCTGAACTTTTAAAGATCGCATGCTCCCCGAATTTGAAAACGTGATACAAACAAAAGTTGTAGCTCGTGAGATGAACTTTCACCTCATATTTTTTCATATTTTTTTGAGCTACGAGCTGTGAGCTAGGATTTTATTTGTGGACCCCAGTTTGCCCATGCTATGCAGCCACACTCCCTCTTCCACTTTATCATTTTCCTCTTTCACACACACCTCTCCACTCATCATCCCCACCTCTCTCACCACTACTCTCTGCACCCTACTCACCTTCTTCTAAACCTTGAAGAATAAGAGAAACCATGGTGAACTCATGTTTCCTACACACACTCCTATTCCAAAATTGACCACCTAGTCTCATTTTTGCTCATCCATGTTACCCATATCTATCAAAAAACCATAAAATTCAGCCTCTTCTCTTGAAAGACAGCATCATGGTGATTAATTACTCATATTCAATTACCTTGGCTCCCAAAGGAAGGTCAAGAGTGAAAAAAACATACCGTCAAAGCTAGTGGACCGTCAACAAGCGTCAAAATTGACCCTACTCAAGACACTTGGAGCATCAACATTGTAAGAAATCCATGTTTTCTTACCTATTAAGAGTTTTTTCTTCCTTATTTGCATCCTACTTGGATACTCCCATTGTAAATATCCAATTCCATTTGTAAATCAATAAAATAACTAACTCTACTAATTTACTAACACTAACCTACTATAAAAAGTCCTATCACCTCCACTTCTCTCCTCTCTCTCTTCTTCATCTATCCACACCAACTTCTTGATAATTCCAAGCAAAAGAAATTAGATAAGTGCTGAAAATCTAACCCAACCATGGTTAGAGGAGTAACCCTAGCCTTCAAAATTGCTATAAGAGGAGGGTGTAACTAGCACAAAAGGAGAGCCATAAGCAAGAGCACTATGCTATAGCTTGAGAAGCCAAGCTCAACCTCCCTAGAAGGAGCTCTTGAGTGGAAGCTCATTGTCGTATGCTTGTGCATGTGTTGTAATAGGGGTGATTAGCACGGGAACTCTATGCCATTGTAAGAGAGAGAGCGATCATTCAATTGAGAGTGTAAAATCTATCATTCCTCCTACTAGTGTAAGCCCAACATTTGCTGAATCAAGGAGGGTGGATTTGGACTAAGCTTGGATACTTTGTCTCTCTTCCAACGTGAAGTAATGGACAACAATGATGTGTAAGTGTCTTGGTGATATTTTTAGTTCTTGATAGCTTGTGTCTGGGTGTTGTCATCAATTTAGCCATAAATCCCACATATTGTAAGAGGGCGACAGGGTGGAGAGGACTCCCCTGGCCTTAAGACAGTGATTGGGGTGGCTTTTCTTGTGATGTGTCGTGGTGAAATTTACTCAAGCTATGTTGAACAAATACTAATCTCACTTTGATCGGTCATGACAGATTTGTAAGAAGGTATTAATGCAACAAGCACCCCTCCCTCTTCTCTCTCTTTCTTACATATATAATTGTGTTTGCTTGATCATTGCCGATACATTTCAAAGCATCCCGATCTCTCTCTCTCTCTCTCTCTCTCTCTCTCTCTCTCTCTCTCTCTCTCTCTCTCTCTCTCTCTCTCTCTCTCTTTACGCATCCTAGTTCGCATCCAAAACTAGGTGGTGCCCCAAATTTTTGTAGGGTTACCCAATTGAGCAGCACGGGAGCCTACAAGGGTGCTTAGAGGCCACTCTTCTTGTTGCCCGCCCCGGACTGCTTCAAATGTGTGCCCCCACTGAGGACGGCTTGTGTATGTTTTGTGAAGGCTCAACCTTTAGCATAATCAAGTAGCTTGCATGAATCACGAGAATTTGTATGATCCTTTCATTCCGATTGCAAGGCAAAAGGTACACATAATTGTTAGTACTAAGTTGCAATTTCAACGAGTAATTTGTAGAATTTTAGGTTCTCTTAGGTTAGCCGAAATAAACGCTTCGGTAAATCCTTTTATTTTGCCTCTCATTAGGTACGATCTTAGTTTCGATGTATATATCTTTGTTCTATTTTAGGCATTAGGTTATGTATAGAGCATGGATAATGGCCCAGAAATTTTCCCTTTTTACTTCACACCACATATTAGGATAAATATTGCACTTAGTAGAAAGATACATTTTCAACAGCGTATGGTGTTTATGTTTGGGGCTGAAAGAACAGGGGAAATTCTTGCATCTCCACAACCTGTCATTCTACCTCTCATCAACTACCACACTTCTTTTGATGTACATGTGTTCATTTTATTTTAAAATGAAGTGTAGCCAAACAAAATAGTGTGTATGTTGGCTTTTTGTTTGTCCACGTTTGTTACAAAAACAAAAAAACGATCATTTGTTCTAACAAGGAGTGTGTGTGCAGTGAAAATTCAATCCTTAGAGATCTAGCTCTATTACCGATTGAGTTGTAGGAGCAGGTAGTAAAGCGTCTCCCTCATAACAAGAGGGTGGTGAAGCTAAGACGAAAGGTCATGCGTGTGGATTCCATTTTCCTTTTGCTGTTGGGCACTAAGGAAGACCGTACATTCATCCAAGTAGTGTGTGCCCTAAGATTGGTAAATAGAGTGAAATTTGGTGTTTGGCGAATGCATTTCACCATTGAGGAAGACTCTTCAGTAAACTTGCGACCAGAGTTTATGCTTCATAGACTCACATTTGGTGAATTTTTCCCTCATTTGCGTCTTATTAATAGTCTTCCTTTCGCTTTCAACAAAGGAGATAGGGAGCTATTTAGGGCTTTTCTTAATAAAGAGAGCATCGAGAAGATTGCAAATTTGTATAAATTCTCATCCTTCTCTACTTTCTATGAAACTTTGTTCATAGAGACATTGTAAATCTCTTGATGCTTATGAATGATTTAACCATAATCCTACGGAGTTTTTGTCCAAGAGTTTTGTAGTGCAAGTGGAGTCTTTAAATCTTGCAAGCTTGATTGGACTTGAGGAGGATGTTCTTTATGAAATTGTGAGAAGGTTGCCTCATTCCGACTATGTGGAACTCAAAGGAAAGGAGCTCCTAGTCAATTGCTACTTTCTCACAGCCTTCGACGAGCATGAAGATCTAGTTTTTATACAAACCGCTTGTGCATTGGGAATTGTAGAGCAAGTGCAATTCATTACTTGGGACGTGGTTGCTCTTCTAGATCCAGAAAATGAAGTTTTAGATATTTTTGTATATCGTCTTAGCTTTGAAGAATTTCAACCCTTCTTAGAGCTCATAAATAGTCTACCCTTTTGTTTTGATCAAACAAATCGAGACCTCATTGAAGCTTGGATAGCTAAAGAAGAAAACCTAGAGTGGTACTTTCTTACTTCTTCATTTGTAGGCGAGTGGTTCTAAATTTCTATTGTATCCCTTGTTGCAACTCATGTTGTAATCTTTCATAATAATGGAAAGCCAATGCCAAATGTCCGGATACCCTCTTTTCTTTGGAGATCCTGGAGAGGATGCAGAATTATTTTTAGCAAATTTCAAGATGTCTTGTCGTATCAAGAGGATAGTAACTGATCAAGAACGTGTAGAGATGTTTGAGGTGGTCCTTAGGAAAGATGCTAGCACTTGGTTTGACTCTTTGCCTGAGGAAGTTAAAGGGAATTACACGGAAGTTGTGAATCATTTCAAGAGATACTTCTTTGATCCCCAAAACACTCAAAAACTATGGCAAGATATTGTTTCTCATAAGCAAAAAGATTTAGATGACTACTACTTGTACAAGCAAGAGTTTCTACGTCTTTGGGCTCTATGGATACGAAATGTTGCTAACCCTGGTGATGGTGCAGAATTTCTAAAGAAGGAGAGATTCATAGCTGGACTCTTTCCTGATCTTAAGGTATAGGTGGAGGCGGATGCACCTGCCACCTATGATGCAGCTGAAATTAAAGCTTCCAAGAAGTATAGGAAACTCAAGTGCCTAAGGGGAGAGGTTCCAATAGAAGGTCTTAGACCCAAATGTAAGTCACAAGCATCAACATCTAGGGAGCTTCCTAAGGTAACGGCGGAAGTGATTGAGAAGTGAAATGAATCTTTAAGCAGCTTGTCAATTCACCTTGCACAAGCTGTAGGTCCAAAAGGACAAGCAAGGAAGTCTGAAGAGCGAGATCCACGACCTAGGAGAGTCTTACAATGTTTTAATTGCGGAGAGTCTGGACATGGGATGTATAATTGTCCTTGGCCCCGTGGGGAGCCAGGGAGACCTAACTTGAATTACCCAGTGATGAATGCAGGTGAAGGAACTAGTCAGCAACCATGGCTTCTACAAAGGCCAAATGGAGCAAGACCACCTCCACAAGGAGTGGAAGGAGTTCCACCTTTGCCAGACACAAATGTGCATGTGGTAGAGGTGACAAATTCAAAAGAGGTTGACATGGAAGCAAATGGCATTAAGCGTGGCCGTGGAAAAGGGAAGGAGAAAGAAGGTGTCACATCACAGAGTGACCATGGACGAGGTAAGAAGGCAAAGGAGACCAATGAAGCTAAGAGGACTCGACGTCGTGCCAATCTCCAAGACTTCCCTCTTGGACATGGTATGGCTCCATACAACTTGTTGGAAGACATGAGAGGTAAGGGTCCTGATATCACATGGCCTCAGTTTCTTGCATTATGCCCACAAGTTAGGAGGGATTTAACAAAGGCAGTTAGCACTAGGAGAAAGGTAAAAGAGAGTGTGTCTTTTGTAAAAATTTCACATGCTGAAATGAATGAGGATATTACACCTATGCTAGATTGTTACATCAAAGGAAGATTGGTTAGGAAAGTTCTAGTGGATGGGGGTGCACAAATTTGCATCATGATAGAGGGACTCATGCAAAAACTAGGCATGCACATCCATGAGACACCTGAAATTAAAGTCAAGATGGAAAACAATAGCAAAGCTAGGTGTGTAGGCATTTGTAAAAATGTTTTTGTAGAGGCCTTTGGCATTAAGAAGGCGGTGGATTTTTATGTTATGTCTACCAAAGAAAATGGTTACCCATTTATCCTAGGGAGACCATGGATAATGAAAATGCGAGATTTGCAGGATTGGGAGAGTGGAAAGCTAATTTGTAGGAATGACAATCATAAGAAGGTTGTCTTTGACATAAAGGAGCAACGCCAAGAGGAGCTCCATGAAGAATCATCTCAAAGTGAGACGGAGGAAGGCTGGACCGATAGCACTTTAGAAGGAGAAAGTAGCGGCAGCATTACTGAAGAGGAGTCTTCCATCGAAGTCATGGGGGTAAGGTTTAAGCCAAACAACCAGGAGACCTCTTCTCGAGGTTTGGAAGAGGTAGGTACTCAAGAGAACCAAAATGTGCAAGATGAAGGAATGTTAGAAGGTATGTTGTCTACAACACTTACAAAGGACGAAAGAGAGGAGTTCAAATGTGTGCTAGGGAAAATTTTCGTGGCTTTTTGCTAAAGACTACACCGATGTGCGTGGAGTAGATGATGTTCAACACAAAATTGAGTTGAAGCCAGAGGCCACACCTAAGGCTCAAAAGCTATGAAGGCTAGGAGTCATCAAGGAGCAGGCTTTACTCAAGGAGGTAAGAAACCTTCTAGCAGCAGGTTTCATTTATCCAGTGGAGAATTCAGAGTGGGTCTCTCCCGTTGTTGTCACTCCTAAGAAAAACGGCAAGTGGAGGGTGTGTGTGGATAACCATCCACTTAATAAGGTAACAAAAAGAGATCACTTTCCCCTCCCATTTGAGGATGAGATACTAAATGAGGTAGCTGGTCATGAGAAGTACACTGTGTGTGATGTCTACTCGGGTTACTTTCAAATAGGTATCGCATTGGAAGATCAATTGAAAACAACCTTTATCACTCCTTGGGGTTGTTATGCTTTTAGAGTCATGCCATTTGGCCTGACAAATGCTCTTGCAACTTTCCAACGCTTTATGAACATGGTGTTTCAAACATTCTTTGGAAAGTCCATTAGGTTTTTATTGATGATTTTTGCATTTATAGCTCAAAATCATTGCATCTACAAAGGGTAGAAGAAGGTATAAAGAAGCTCTATGACATGGGAGGTCAACTCAACCCTGACAAGTGCCACATAGGTGAGGATGAAGTGATCTTGCTTGGTCACAAGGTTTCCTATAAAGGCATTGAGGTGGATCCTTCAAAGGCAAAGTCTCTTATTGAGCTCCCATCACCCAAGAATCTCAAAGAGGTCATCTCATTCATTCAAAAGGTGAAGTATATGTCACGCTTTATTCACTTAGCTTTGGAGTTGCTTCATCCTTTGCAAAAGTTGACACAACAAGTAGAATTTGCATGGTCTGATGAGCTTGAAGAGTACTTTTGTAACATTAAAGTCATATTGTCATAACTACCAACACTCATGCCTCCTTGTTGGGAGTACACATTCTTTGTTAGCTCTAGGGTTGGGAAAGAAACAATTGGAGCGGTTTTGCTACAACAAGATCCCCATAGTACCCGGATGCGACCCATCTACTTTGCTAGTAGGGTCATGAATGCTTTGGAGAGAGGCTACACGGAGGCGGAACTCATGATGCTTTCTCTCATGTTTGCGGTGAAAAATTTTAGATCCTACTTGCTACCAAAACCTTTTGTAATTCTCATTGCAGAAAATTTATTTCCTTGGGTGTCATCTCAAATGAATCTTAGCACTAGGATCTCAAAGTGGATTATGGAATTGCAAGAGTTCCAATACTCTTTCAAGGTAGAAGATAGTGTGTGTGCACAATTGGCAGGGATCCTTACTTATAGGTTACATGAGAAGGAGATTAAGGTGCCTGAAATAAAGACCCTACCATTGCCACCACCGAAAAATATTCCTAATGCTTTTACCTTGTTCTTTGATGGAGCTTTTCGACGAGTCACAGGAAAAGCAGGGGGAGGGCTGGTGTTGCTCAACCCAAGTGGGAAGGTGGTCATGAAAGAGAAGGTCAATCTACCAGGTTCAACTAGCAACAATGAAGCAGAATACGACACACTACTTCATGGTTTGAAGATGTGCATTGGCCAAGGGATACAACGTCTCATGGTAAAGGGAGATGCACTTCTCATTGCTAAACAGATTTTAGGCATTTGGGCATGCAAGAATGAAAGCTTACGGACAAAAGTTCATGCCATTCATAGGATGTTTAATCAATTTGAAGAAGTGCAACTATATCATATTCCTAGGAAACAAAATGAAGATGCCGATTTACTTGCACAACAAGCATTTACATGTGTTGAGAAAGAAGTGCAGGTCATCATGGTGGCAGCAACTGTCAAGCAACCGAGATACCAGGGATTGGAGTCATTGACTCCCATTATTAGCTACATTTTGGAGGGTGAGTTTCCATAAGACTTCACGAAGGCTCAGAAAAGGAGACTCATGAAAAAGGCAAGCGCGTATCTCTTCGTAGAAGGATCCCTCTATCAAAGAGGGAAGGATCAACTGTGCAGAAGAGTACCACCTATCAAGGAGATTCCAGCCATTCTAAAAGGTTTGCATGAAGATGCATGTGGTGGTCATTTTGCCCAAGAGTTAACTGTGAAGAAGATTTTGCTTGCGGGTTATGTTTGGCCAAGTCTGCATGTGGATGTCCAACATTGGTGTAAAAGTTGTCACAATTGTCAGGTAAATGGGAATAGAAGATTGGTGTATGGTCCAAGGCAAATCGTGCTTGCAAATGGACCCTTTGAAAAGTGGGGCATTGATGCTATGTGTCCTCTCCCTAGGACAAAAAATGGTAAACTCTACATTCTAGTGGCGGTAGACTATATGACTAGGTGGGTGGAAGCACAAAGTGTGGCAAAGGTAACTGAGGACAGTGAGCAAATTTGTCTACACTCACATTTGTTGTAGATTTGGCACACCTTTGGAGATTGTTTTTGATAATGGTCCAGGGTTTAGAAAGGGCTTGCTCACAGAGGTCTGTGAAGAACTTCACATTCTACATCGTCATAGTACACCCTACTATCCCCAATCCAATGGTCTGGTAGAAAAAGCTAATGGTGTCATTGCAGACATCATTAGAAAGATGGTGAGAAACAAGACAAAGTTGTGGGATGACTTCTTGGATGGTGCCTTGTGGGCGTATCAAACCACATATAGGGAAGCCACGGAGTTCACACCATTTCACTTGGTCTATGGTCAAGAGGCTTTACAACCAATTGAGCTCAACATCCCAACAATACGACTTCATGGCAAAGCAGCACAAGATGATCAAGAAGCATGGATGGATTGACTTCTTACCTTGGCTGAGCTTGAGTGGAAAAGAGAATCAGCATACGAGTGCTACAAGAGGAAAGCTACGCAGGCGAAGGAGAAGCTTGACAAGAAACTAAAGGACAAAGGCATCAATGAAGGAGATCTTGTGCTAAGGTATGACAATCGACTCGACAATCGTTTTGATGCCAAATTTGAAACTAGATGGCAAGGGCCATATATAGTTAAGAAGGCTTTCAATTCAAGTTACTATCAACTTATGGACTTGAATGGGAAAGAGCACTCCAGGAAGGTAAACGGGTATCGCTTGAAGCCTTATTTGAGTCGCCTTCTACCAAAGGATCTACCAAAGATCTGTCAAAAGGCAGCTATCTCATGTAGGTATTGTTCTGTGAAGCATGAGTGTAACTCTAGCCAAAATTCTGAGGGGCCAAACAATGAAGACCTCGTCAAGGACTCTGAAGCACTCTCTTTGGAAAATATGCTCTATGATGGTACATGAATATACCATCATCCTGGGGAAGAGCTAATGATAGCCGTTTTTCGGCTCTCCATAATTGCCATAGTGAGTCAACCCACCCTACCAAAATCATCCAAAAACTGTGGCTATCCCTACCATTTCACTGTATATAGGTGTGTGTGAGTTAGGAGACTTTTCCCATATCTTCTTAAAAACCCTCAGCTCGCTAATCACTGGGCTAGTTGATCCAAAAATAAATAAAAAATATAAGTTTATTATGGCCCATTTGTGTGTAAATATTTCATTGTATATAGGGCCTAAATAAAAGGATTTTTCATAATTATTTTGGTATTTATTTAAAAATTTCTACCTATGGTGTGTTATTTATGCTATGTACATTGACTCACCATTACCATATTTTTTCTTACCATTTTGCATACTCTTTATTCCATATAAAAATAATTTCATGCAAGCTTCTCTTATTTTTGGTGTAACTCCATCCCAACAAAAATCCAAAAAAACTAGTTTTATTTATGTGTATATTTTTTCACTATTGTGATTTTTCCTTCCTACATCTATTCTCTTTTACTCTCATAAATTAGAACACCAAAAATATTCATCTTTTTATGGTAGACTTATAATGAGAGAGATTTATTTTGACCCCTTTATATTTTTTCCACCTATATTATTTATATTTGACATGTACATACTTTTAGACCCCTCAATATTTGATTTTCTTAGTTGTACTATTCACTTATATCATGATCTCAACAATATCTTCAATTATAGACCTACCAAATAAGGTCAAGGGTATGTGGAATGCATGCATGCACCATGGGGAGCTCACTCTTGGAGGTATTCAAAAGAATCATCCAAAGAAGGATCTCACAAGGACCTTGTGCAGTGGAAAAAACAATCGGTTTTGCTGAATTTTTAAAGATCACATGCTCCCCGAATTTGAAAAGGTGATACAAACAAAAGTTATAGCTCGTGCGCTAAACTTTTACCTCAAATTTTTTCATATTTTTTTGAGCTACGAGTTGTGAGCTAGGATTTTATTTGTGGACCCCAGTTTGCCCATGCTATGCAGCCACACTCCCTCTTCCACTTTATCATTTTCCTCTTTCACACACACCTCTCGACTCATCATCCCCACCTCTCTCACCACTCCTCTCTGCACCCTACTCACCTTCTTCTAAACCTTGAAGAATAAGAGAAACCATGGTGAACTCATGTTTCCTACATACACTTCCATTCCAAAATTGACCACCTAGTCTCATTTTTCGTCATCCATATTACCCATATCTATCAAAAAACCATAAAATTTAGCCTCTTCTCTTTAAAGACAGCATCATGGTGATTGATTACTCATATTCAATTACCTTGGCTCCCAAAGGAAGGTCAAGAGTGAAAAAAACGTACCGTCAAAGCTAGTGGACCGTCAACAAGCGTCAAAATTGACCCTACTCAAGACACTTGGAGCATCAACATTGTAAGAAATCCATGTTTTCTTACCTTGTTGGACGGGAAGTCTCACACACCCATGAAGTGCATGCAAACACTACCTAGATCAACATAATGTCAATCGAGGACACAGATGACACGATAGGCACACAGAGGAAATCTCTTTAGCTTGTCAAGCTGAGACCATCCTACACATACAACACTCTGGAAGGCCAACTAAACCACAATCCAGATCCTCACTGCTCTCAACTACACCACCTAGCCACATACACACATACGGAAGGTAACTCACCTAATCATGCCAGATTCATACGAAACTTAAGGAACACCATCCCCTCACTAGGATACACGTGTCCCTAAGCTTCTACACTCAAAACCCTCACTCAAAACCCATCTGCGGAAAACGCGTAGGATGACAGAGCAGAATTTTGAAAGTGCCCGAAACTCAAATTTATGAGTACCTATGCGTAGCTTATGTCGCCACGATTCTATAGACTACTAGCACGCAGAAAATAGACATCGTTTGATACACTTACGGCCACAAATAGCTCGTAGATGCGTCGACGTGTGCGCTTCGTCTTGCGTGGAATGCTTGACGTTGTCGCGTAGCTCTCCTCGAGCCTACAACAATGGTGCATTCGGATCTCCAATGTATTGAGCGAGCGGGGCGTAGCGAGAGGATGAAGCTCACACTCACTCTCTTTCTCTCTCACACACAGTAGACGGCAGCGCTCAAGTTTGATTATGATAAAAGTCTTCTTTACAAAATGACCTAGGTACCTTATATACTAAGGTTACCTCAGGTTTAACCAAAAATGGGGTTGAAAGGGTCAAATGGCTTTGTATTTACAATCTGGAAGTGCCATTGCACCCCGGCTTCTGAAACTAGAATAACTACTCATTACAAATGACATTTATAGCCATAATCCGCAGCATTTCATAACTCGCAAAAGATACGACTTTGGTAAGAAACTTGAGTTATGTTGTGTTGTTGACCCAGCGGTCAACATTCCCCTCTTCCGCGTTCATGTCGTCCCCGACATGACCTGATTGTCGATGGCGATGTGGTCTTTGCTGTCGTTTTGTTGTTGGAAAGATAGTATAGACTATAGCCTTTGCAGTAGCTTTTCTTGTTCGTCCAATTCGATGTACATAGTCTTCACATGATTTAGGAAAATCATAATTGATGACGAACTTTATGTCTTTCACATCCACGCTCCAAGCTGCAGCATCTGTTTCTGTCATTATAGGTCTACTACCATATCTAAATTCAAAAAGAATCCAATGTCGTTTAACTTGACTCTTATCATCATGGATAGAGAAAGCTCCATCCATCATTTGCTCCAGCAAATCTGTCAATTCGGAGTATTTGTGATTCTCAAAAACAACTTCTACAATCTGTAGAATTGAGTGATTGGCTTTCTGATCTTGTGAGCCAATGACAACTTTGTAAGGATTTTGTCTCGTGATTACTCTTATGTCTGCTCTTTGTCATTGAGGACTTCTTGGTTCTTGAGTTATGTTGTGTTGTTGACCCAGCGGTCAACATTTTGTTGTTGTTTTGGCTTCATCTGTTGCACTGCTTGTAACTTTGTCGAACCACAACAAGAACTATGATCCATTAGAGCGGACATCTATCATCGTAACCATTTATCTTTTGAGATCCTCTGATTACTTTTATGTCTGCTCTTCTTCATCGAGGACTTCTTTGTTCCTGTGCAATCATGTTGTGAGTGTTGTCTACAGCTTTGTCATTGTAGGCCATTCTTCGACTCGCCATTGAGGAGAAATATGCTATGATCTGAAATTGGTGCTAAAACCTGGATGACCAAATGGAAAAAACCCGGTGGGAAAAAAATGCCTTTGGTATACGCTCTTCTTGGAGTTGAGCAGTTGAACGTGAAGTACATGTTCATGAAAGGTGAGTGCTTGGGTGAAACACGGAAAGAGTGCCTGATGCAAGTGCCAATTATGGGACACTCTATATGCATATGAGAAATTTGTCATCAAAATAATGCAATATGAAAGAAGGAGATGATGGGCGTTCGAGGAATAAATGTAGCACATGTGACATCAAAAGATGTCTCAATAGCTTCCACCTTTCCAAGAAGGGTTGTCGATGTTGAAGATTCTCCACTCGTATCTCACTGTGCTCAGTACGTGAGTGTCTTTTGGACTTTCTCCTTCACTTCACCAGACTTAAGTACTTAGACTTCGACTCTTTTTCTCACCTATACCAGCATGAGCGACACAACGTAAATATGCTCAACTCTTCCAGCTTGAGCAGTACCTAGAATAGCTAAGACGCTTAGAATATAGAGAATATTACTTGAAGCTTTGGGACTAACACCTCACTCATTTTGTGGTTTAGCTACTCAACTCTGACTTGTATGACTTGTCGACTGCATGTTGACACTGCTTTGTGACAAGTTCTTCGGCTGTTGTAGTGGCTGCTGAGACATACTTCTTGAAGTTTCATCATTTTCCTATACCTTCTTCTCTTTGTAGTGCTCAGGCCTCTCGTCAGTCTTTTCTTCATGTGGATTATGGATTTTTTATTTTTTTCTTAATAATAAACAAAGAAAATCTTAAAACAACTCAACAAAAGAAAAATCATTCAAATAGAAATTTAAATGCTATGTACACTATACACATGTCCCTAGGGGCTCATATATGGATTTTGTCCCCATACTCCTCTGTAACACTACTATGAGGGCATATACTCTAAATTTCATCAAAAAATTATCACAATAAAACGCAAAAATTCAATGCATCTCACAAAACATTGCCCTCTAATAGTCATAATGTTAGGTCCGCATTCAGAATGCTTCCCCCCTTCCTATTTGGAGTCATCCTTTACGACAGGGTATCGCAAAGGGTATGTGTTGTGCTTGGGCAATTAAAAGTTGTGCCTATGTAGGCCTTGTAATGTAGCCCTATTATGCATACACAGTCAATGCATGGAAAAGATTTATGCTGTGCAAGATGTGGGTATAAGCAATTTGCTTATTGGCATTTGTTGGCGAGGCTTCCTATTCTAAGCAGTGTAATGGTCTTTGAAGCTCCTTTATCGTTGCTTGATTGAAGCGACTTGCTCTCTTCTAACTGTACTGTAATTGTAGGAAGAATTGTAAGAATTCAAGCGGCGATGCACTGACAGCAGTTTTGTTGTTCTTCTTTGGGACCCATTTCTTTGCGATTATTGGTTGTTTTGTTGCTGGCTCTCGTTTGGGAACCCATACTTGCCCGTGCTTTGTTTGTGTTTGAAGAGACTTCTTTGGGATCCACCTTTTTGTTGTGTGAGTCGACAGTGGTGTTTGCTTCAGCCCTTTTACGCTTGGTTGGGGACCAGATTTAGGCTTTGAACGTTGATACTGTGGTTGTTTTGGAATCCAAATGAATTCTTAACTTTTTTGTGCTTGAATCAACTTCTTTGGAGCCCAAACCTGAGTTGTGAAAGCTTGCGACTTTGTGATATTCTTACCCGTTCGTGAATGCTTTCCTTGTTTTTGTTTTGGTGTTGGATCTTGTGATTTTTCATTAGAGATCTTTGTCTTCTTGATCCATATCTGTTTTTGGCCGATCTGGCATTTTGGTATCCAGATTTGTCGAGCTTTTTGGCTTTGACTTGTTGTCCTGTTCTTTTGACCTGTCATGGTTGTTGCTGAAGGGGTTGGTGATAGTGATGGCCTGAGTTGATGATAAGGGATGTCGTAAGATTCATCACTATCGCTACTATCCTCAACAAGGTTGACCTCTTGTACTTTCCCTTGATTTTTTGGCTCGTAGTGGAAAGTTACTGTGTGTTTGCTCGTGGGTGGTAGTTTCTTGGAGGACTTTTCTAGCCCATTGATTAGAGCATTGTTAGCTCGTTACTCTGGTCGTATTCCTCCTAGCTAAGTCTTTGCCTCCTTATTAGGAGCCATGTATGAGGATGCTTGTGGTGGCTGTGTCTTCACCGAGGACTTCGGAATCCACTTTTGATGCACTTTATTCGTGTAGCGATGACATTGATTCCCGGGTCGTTGATCTTCTTGAAGCTCGAAGTGTTCTACAGAGTCATAGAACTCGTCGTCTTCTTCATCTTTTGATTCTCCACATTTCTTTGTTTGCTCCTTATTTCGAGATCTTGTTGATGTCTGGTTCTCTTCGTTTTCCTGGATTACACTCACTGCAAAATAAGGAACGACATCATAGCCATTTTCATCACAAAACTTTGTTGTGGGAGCATCCTCCATGGCGCACACGTCCAGAGTAGCCAAAATGTGTTCCCATCCAAAAGGCTCTAACTCTTCTTCAGGAAATGGTTCTGGGATATAGTCCTTATCCTCTATAACCTGCTCTAGGATACATTCCTCACGTTTCAAGCTACCACATTGTGAAGCTCCACACATCCACAGTTCTTTAGGCTTACCTAACCAAGCTGGAAGTTCTGATCCTGCTACTGTGGCGGAATCAAACTCCTGAACCGGTGTTCTCGTCACATCCCTATAGCTATGGTCCCTCAAGTTTATCTTTGTTATGGTTTCCATATGTCTCAGGTATATATGGTCATAACCCCAATCTTGGACCATTTTCAATTGTCGCATGAATGGTCTTCCCAGAATGATTTCATAGTTGTTCTTCTTGCCAAAGTCAACAATAGCAAAAGTGTGTTCATATTCAATGCCACAAGAAGTAACAAGTACTTTTTCTAGCAGTCCTATGGGCTTTTCCTTGTGTCCGTCTACAAGTTGCAGGGTCATTCGTGTGGATATCAAGGCAGGTTTTCCCCATTTTTTCCAAACCTCTGTGGTTGCAATGGCCACACCAGCTCCACTGTCAAGGATTGCCATGGTTTTTACACCATTGAATTCCATAGGAAGGGTGGTGTTTCCATCTTCTCCCTCGTAATACTCGCCTACCTTGTTTAATGGCACTGGCCTAGTATTTAGTTGAGGCATTTCAAGCTCTTTGATGCCTTCCTCGATTTGAGTCATTGGGGGCTTTACACCAAATTTCTCTAGACATTTACCCACATTAGCCCACATATTTGGTCTTATTCTAAGCAACTCGGCTAACATTATTGTACAAGTGACTGGGGTAGATAGAATATCTACTAGCCCCTTTGAATCGATGGCCTTGTTGGGAGACAGTCTCTTTGATGGGACTGCAACCACATCTGACTGGGTATCGTACTCTCCCATATAGGATGGTAGTGTTCTTAGCGAATGGGGTTGACTATCCATAGATTGTACAGATCCTTTGTCTCCCCAATACGATCGCACGTCTAGATTCATTTGAGATCCAGTCTCAAATTCCTCTATTGGTGGTAGAAACACTCCTCGTTCATCACCAGTCTTGTCTACTCGTCTTCTTATGTCATCGGCTTCATTGGCCTCTCTGACTTGCTTCCACAATTCGTCAAAACCATCTATCTCTTTACAATCCTCAGGTATAGCTTGGTGAAATCCCTCGGAAGAGTTATCCATGGTATTCAATACTATCCCTGGTTCTATTGCTGGGTCTTTGAGGTTTTTTCTGTGCTCATGACTAGAATCTGGCTCTTTTAGTTCCTGGTTTGGTGGGATTACTTGTGTAGGCATGACGCGGATCACATCCTCAGGTTTTGCAACTGGTGGTTCTAGTAAAGATTGGGTTGTTTGAATCATTTTCCTGCACATTTCCAACCTTTGCTTTTCTAACTCCGCATAGGGATATGTCATCCACCTCTATTCTTGGGTTTGGTTGTTTTTGAGCCTCCCATCATAGGCTTTCAAGAGGGCATCTAATGTCTCATTAACCTTCTCTACCAACACCGATCCTCCGGAACTAGCACTTCTCGGTTTATCATCCGTGGATGGTTCTTCTAGAGGTTTAACCATCTGTGTAAGAGAAGGTGCCTCCTTTTCCTCATGTTGTTTTATCTTCTCCTCAGCTTTGGTAAGCTTCTCAGCTAGGGATTTTTGCTCTCGTTCCCTACGTGCTTTCATCCTAGTCTTTCTAGCTTTCCAACTATTTTGTTTGCTCTTGGTTTTCTCACTAGGTGCGTCTGTCTTTGGTCCATCATCTGTCTTTGGACTCGTGTCACTTTCCATGTTCTTTGTCTCTGGATTATCATCGGCTTCCTTTTGAGCTTGCGCTCTCGTAACCACTTGAACTGGTACGACATTTTCATTTTCTGAGCTACTAGGTAGCTGAACAATCCTTGATACATTTGTCATGATTTTCCTGAGTTGGTTTGGTTTTTTTGGGCAATCGGGGATCAAGTGAGTGATGCCACACTCAAGACAATAGGCATTTACTTCAGTGATCTCCGTATGAGGACATTGTTTGACCAAGTGGTTGTCACGACTTTTGTGACAATCTGTCTCTAGTTGAGGAGATTCTTTCAGCATTTCCTCTTGGCTATAAGCAAGCTTTGACCTAGATAAGCCGCTATTTGCAGTGAATCGCAATGTCCTTTCGTCCATTTCATACCTTCTTTCTTTCGACTGAAACCCTGGAGGTGGAGGTTGTACCGGCCTCACTACTCCATGTGTTTCTCTCACATTTTGTTGCTCCGAAGGGTAGTACTCACTTTGGTTGCTATACCACATTGTGGCTGGTACTGGCATTGGTTTATTTGATGCTTCCATCATTGGCATGTATCTCATGTCTACCGTCATTCTAGCACTTGGAAGCGGAGGTTGTTGTCCTAAGACAAGCTGTGGCCTTAAAACTCCTACCGGTCTTGGCGCATTCCCCGTAATGTATCTAGGTGGAGTAGGTGCTTCTGGAACACGTTGTAAATACCTCTCCCTAGCATTTTCCATGCTATAATAGCACTCTTCCCCCGTATGGTTCGTCCATTTTCTCTCAATTTTACACCACTTCGGCTCTCCCGAATCAGACCTTACAAGAGGAATCAACATCTCGACCAAGTCGTCGATAAGCTTTTCTTGATCAATAGGTACCGTTGGCTTGGCAATGGACTCACTTATCTGTGAAACACTGTGCTGAGAGGATGTGTCATCCCCTTGACTCTTTAAGTCCTTTTCTTTGTATGCCTCACAGTTATCCACTAGATAAAGAGCTTCTTTGATCAACTCGTTTAGTGTCATCCTCCTTATCATATGCAGATCCTTTTGAAGGCCCGCATGTCTCATTCCCTGGATAAAGATCAGCATCAATCGTGCTTGCGTAGGTAATTCCGCTCTCGGACAGAGCTTAACATATCTCTTGAGCCGTAATGATGCTTTGCGTACTGATTCATCCTCTTTCTGTTTGAATCTATGGATTTGTGAGACCGTGTTGTGAGCAACGCCTTTTGGTGAGAATTCTTCAATAAACTCCTCAAACAGATCATCTAGGGTCTCAAAATCCCATTTTTCCACCGAATCGAACCATGTAGCTGCATCATCTTCTAGAGTCAATCCAAATCCCGCAAACTGTGTCGCAAAATCTGAAACTCCCTCTGCTCTAATCACTCTTCTAAAAGCCACTACGTGATCTCTCGGATCTTTATCTCCGGAGTATTTTGTGTTTACCCATTTCTGGACTTGGGATGGTCTGACTCGTCGATTGTCTACAAGTCTAACCAGAGATTCTCCCAATCCTTCTCTCATTATCGCTCTTGAAGGGAATCCTAGTGGCTCTCTTCTTGGAATTCCTATAGGAATTCTCGTGTTTGGTGGAGTCATTTGTGGTCCTTCATTGACCAAATATCCACCTCTTTCTAGTACAGTCTGTGGATTTGTGCTTTCTACAACTTTGTATTCTCGTCCATACTTGTCGACAACTATAGATCTCCATTGACAGTCGACTCCATATGTGTAGACATATAAGAGCTTGTAATCCGTTATCTCTTCTAGGTATGGATCTGAGCACCTATAAAGATTGACCTCATTGTCGTCAATGTATCTATATAGTCCTTCACTCTCATGACCAATCATCCAAACTCTCTCAACAAGATGGGTCTTTATCAATTGCGAGTTTGGAAGATCCATTGTGGGAGGATATTCCTCTATCGTAGGGATCTCCAAGCTTGTGTAAGCTGCGTTTGAATCTAGGGTAGATATGATTTCTGGGCTTTAGAGCTTTTGCTTGGTTCAAGTAGACTTAGTCCACTGTGTTCAAGTGCTTTGGTTAGGGAAAAGTCGAAACTATGTCCAAAACCGCAACCGTTTTGTCACAATTCTCGCAAATTGTCGCTTTTAGACACCCCTAACTTGCGGATGAATTTTGAGGCCTTAAACGATGTTTTTTTTCAAAGTTGAACTAAATGGTTGCCCTCGCATACATTTAGTTCAAGTTTTTCTCTAAGATCTGTAGAGCCGCTCTCAGGCTACGTTTTGATATAAAAACTTTTCTGATCCGATACCGTTTGTGAAAGTTATGGCCAAAATAGTGAAATGCAGTTTAGACTGGTCAAAATGAGTCCAAATTCAATTTTGAAAGAAGATTTGGGATCTCTGTGACTCTGTGAACACTTCTGTATGGTCAAAAGTATAGTTGGACCCTAAATATGGCCTGGAGACATCCTACGCGTAGGATGTCTATATGCTCAGAATTTAACAAAATTTGGTCTAGAGACTCCCCTTGAGTTCAACAACACAATGGTATGCTCAGAATTTCAATTGGACCTAAAAATGACCTTGAGACATCCTACGCGTAGGATGTCTTTTTGCTCAGAATGACTTGAAATTTTCACCCCAGCTTCTCCTTGATGTGTTGATTACAGTGGTGCGCTGATAGGTTGGTTTGGAGTCCTAAATCAAGCTTGAGACATCCTACGCGTAGGATGTCTTTTTGCTCTGTTTCAGCTCAAACTTGCACTGTAGCTTCCCCTTGATGTGTTAAACTCACAGCTATTTTTACTTTTTGATTCTGACACCTATAGGTTGGTCAAATGATCAAGAACCTGTTCCAAAATCTTGATGTCTGTTCTCATGAATTCCCAAGTCAACTCAACTCCAAATTGGACCAAAATTGACTAGAAGGCTTGCCTAAGGCTATATGACAGCATGGTATGGTCAAAGTAGAATTTTGGTCTCAAAATCATGCAGGAGACATCCTACGCGTAGGATGTCTTTTTGCTCAGAATGAACCCAAATTTGAACTACAGACTCTCCTTAAGGTGCTGATCACTCTGGTATGCTCAAAATTAAGTTTGGAGTGCAAAATCACACATATGACATCCTACGCGTAGGATGTCTTTTTGGCCTGTTTGACCCCAGACTTGACCCAAAGCTTCCCCTTGATGTTAGCAACCCAGTGGTATGCTCAGATTTGAATTTGGATGTCAAAAGACCCCAAAACTAGCTATCCTTGATTTTTCAGTCAAAAGTGCTAGAGTCTGTTCAATCTTCCTTTCACTAACCCAAATGAGATGAAATTTATCACATGCACTCAATACAACATTTAGATCATGCTCCTGCAGCCATCCTATGGATTTGGTCTTGGAATAATGCCTTGGCACAATTTGGGTAGCATGTCTGGCAATTTCAATCTATCTGGCCTTATCCTGTCAAGATATGGTCAAGTTCCCCTTTGCAGGTGAAAATAGGGTAAAACCTACCTTCTGAACACACTGGTCAACTCAGAATTTCAAAAAAATGCCCAGATCACCCTGTAGACATCCTACGCGTAGGATGTTTACTGCTAATTTTTTCAGACTGAAGTGTCCTTGATGCTTCCTTATGCTCTCAGCAAGTGCAAGTATGCTTCACAATTGCAAAAACATGCAACAATCACTCAATTTAAGCCTTTTCTGAAATTTTACGTTTTCTGACTCCGCCTTTTGGCTTTTGGTCAACAAAAATAGGGAAAAACACTCAAGTCAATATGTTACTAGGGTAAAACCTACCCTCTGAACACACTAGTGCAGTCAAAATTTTCAAATTTGGTCTCCAGAACCCCCTTGAGACATCCTATGCATAGGATGTCTATGTTTACAGAATTGCAGGTTTTCTTCACAGAACCCTTGCATATGCTCTTTTATATACACAGCATCAGTCAGTCATACAAAAATATCCACAAAAGCTTGTTTAATGCATTTTTACCCTCAAAAGCACACTTTTCCGTGATTTCAAATGCAATCAAGTACTTTAGCAAATAATTCAGTGATGAATAGCTCTAGATCAGATTCGGATCACTTACCTAAAGCTACTCCTACAAATCATATGGGGTTTTGCATCTATGAGTAGAAAAACGCTTCACTGTCACACACGGACTAGTAAACGCTTTTATCACCTCACAAATCACTCAACCACCAACAACTACTCTAATCCACAGATCCTAACTAAACATATCTAGTCGCAGACCCTCGGCAAGACACACGCTTCCTGGCTATCCACTTGATCACGGAATATCCTCTTCCAGATCCACATAAGAAAAATGCTTTCTTTAGCCGAAACTAAATCAAGCAACCATCACACGAGTGTTAGTAGGAAACCTACTTAGGTCCTTGTGTCCCCAGCAGCGGCGCCAATGTTGGACGGGAAGTCTCACACACCCATGAAGTGCATGCAAACACTACCTAGATCAACATAATGTCAATCGAGGACACAGATGACACGATAGGCACACGGAGAAAATCTCTTTATCTTGTCAAGCTGAGACCATCCTACACATACAACACTCTGGAAGGCCAACTAAACCACAATCCAGATCCTCACTGCTCTCAACTACACCACCTAGCCACATACACACATACGGAAGGTAACTTACCTAATAATGCCAGATTCATACGAAACTTAATGAACACCATCCCCTCACTAGGATACACCTGTCCCTAAGCTTCTACACTCAAAACCCTCACTCTAAACCCGTTTGCGAAAAACACGTAGGATGATAGCGCAGAATTTTGAAAGTGCCCAAAACTCAAATTTATGAGTACATATGCATAGCTTATGTCGCCACGATTCTATATACTACTAGCACACAGAAAAAAGACATCGTTTGATACACTTACGGCCACAAATAGCTCGTAGATGCATTGACATGTGCGCTTCGTCTCGCGTGGAATGCTTGGCGTTGTCGCGTAGCTCTCCTCGAGCCTACAACAATGGTGGATTCGGATCTCCAATGTGTTGAGCGAGCGGGGCGTAGCGAGAGGATGAAGCTCACACTCACTCTCTTTCTCACTCACACACAGTAGACGGCAGAGCTCAAGTTTGATTATGATAAAAGTCTTCTTTACAAAATGACCTAGGTACCTTATATACTAAGGCTACCTTAGGTTTAACCAAAAATGGGGTTGAAAGGGTCAAATGGCTTTGTATTTACAATCTAGAAGTGCCATTGCACCCCGGCTTCTGAAACTAGAATAACTACTCATTACAAATGACATTTATAGACTTAATCCGCAACATTTCATAACTCGCAAAAGATACGACTTTGGTACGAAACTTGAGTTATGTTGTGTTGTTGACCCAGCGGTCAACATACCTAGTACGAGTTTTTTCTTCCTTATTTGCATCCTACTTGGATACTCCCATTGTAAATATCCAATTCCATTTGTAAATCAATAAAATAACTAACTCTACTAATTTACTAACACTAACCTACTATGAAAAGTCCTATCACCTCCACTTCTCTCCTCTCTCTCTTCTTCATCTATCCACACCAACTTCTTGATAATTCCAAGCAAAAGAAATTAGATAAGTGCTGAAAATCTTACCCAACCATGGTTAGAGGAGTAACCCTAGCCTTCAAATTGCTATAAAAGGAGGGTGTAGCTAGCACAAAAGGAGAGCCATAAGCAAGAGCACTATGCTATAGCTTGAGAAGCCAAGCTCAACCTCTCTAGAAGGAGCTCTTGAGTGGAAGCTCATTGTCGTATTCTTATGCATGTGTTGTAATAGGGGTGATTAGCATGGAAACTCTATGCCATTGTAAGAGAGAGAGCGATCATTCAATTGAGAGTGGAAAATCTATCATTCCTCCTACTAGTGTAAGCCCAACATTTGCTGAATCAAGGAGGGTGGATTTGGACTAAGCTTGGATACTTTGTCTCTCTTCCAACGTGAAGTAATGGACAACAATGATGTGTGTGTCTTGGTGATATTTCTAGTTCTTGATAGCTTGTGTCAGGGTGTTGTCATCAATTTAGCCATAAATCCCACATATTGTAAGAGGACGACAGGGTGGAGAGGACTCCCCTGGCCTTAAGACAGTGATTGGGGTGGCTTTTCTTGTGATGTGTCGTGGTGAAATTTACTCAAGCTATGTTGAACAAATACTAATCTCACTTTGATCGGTCATGACAGATTTGTAAGAAGGTATTAATGCAACAAGCACCCCCTCCCTCTTCTCTCTCTTTCTTACATATATAATTGTGTTTGCTTGATCATTGCCGATATATTTCAAAGAAGCCCGAGCACTCTCTCTCTCTCTCTCTCTCTCTCTCTCTCTCTCTCTCTCTCTCTCTCTCTCTCTCTCTCTCTCTCTCTCTCTCTCTCTCTCTTTTTACGCGTCCTAGTTCGCATCCAAAACTAGGTGGTGCCCCAAATTTGTGTAGGGTTAGGTTGCGGGTTTGTGTGTGTGTTTGTTGTTTTTTCCAACCCCAACCCAATTGAGCAGCACGGGAGCCTACAAGGGAGCTTAGAGGCCAATCTTCTTGTT